>NW_018404940.1:1192356-1227868 GCF_002113885.1 Mizuhopecten yessoensis | reverse complement strand
TGGTTACTTTGTATTTCATTGTTACCAATACGTGTCATTCGTGGTTACTTTGTATTTCATTGTTACCAATACGTGTCATTCGTGGTTACTTTGTATTCCATTGTAACCAATTCAGGTAGTTCATGGTTTCCTTGTATTTCATTTTTACCAATAGGTAAATTACTTAGTTGTCTGGACTGCCTTTGTACCAATTGAACCTTGTGTAACATAAATAATGATCATTTTAATTTTCAATTGTATTTTTCTCTACACTGTCACGTCAACGTAAGTGAAGATTCCTCCGGTTAAGGTTATTTACCTTGTAAAGTGGACGATTCTGTCGTCATTCTCTGTATATACGTCAAAATAAGTAATGTAACAGATATTTTCTCTGGACAATTTATCTTCGTTTTGACATGTAAAAAAAGGTGTATAACTATACACTTATTTGGTGGTCAGCTATAGGGTCCATGGGAATAATTTAACCAAATGTTTCCTTAGCAAAAATCAGCCTCATTATTTCTATATTGCATAAAACTGAGGCATTAAAACACTTTAAAATCAGAGTAGTTCCAACATATGTTGTTGTTATGAGACAAAGGCTGCTTGCCGACAATGGGCTGTCCTACCCTACAGGTCAAAGCCGAGACATCTTTATGACCGTTTTTTTTAACTTAGTGAGACAAACACTGTGTTGACAACACCTGTGTTATAAATGGGACAATCACCTGGTCCTCATCAGCGTCTGTGTTGGTGTGACATCTATGTGATACTTGGTCCTCAGCTCGCCTCAGGTGTCCACCAATGTGGCCCCTTGACGTTTCACATTTACACCCATAGTTAGTATGTTGATATAATGACGATGTAATAATCCGTTATTCATCCAATGTCTCATCATCATGCTACCTCTGGATAGTATTATAGATCTATTAGTGTCTATTGTCTGTATACATTGATAGTATTATAGATCTATTAGCCTCTATTGTCTATATACATTGATAGTATTATAGATCTATTAGTCTTTATTGTCTATATACATTGAAAGTATTATAGATCTATTAGTCTTTATTGTCTATATACATTGATAATATTATAGATCTATTACTATCTATTGTCTATATACATTGATAGTATTATATATCTATAAGTGTCTATTGTCTATATACATTGATAGTATTATAGATCTATTAGCCTCTATTGTCTATATACATTGATAGTATTATAGATCTATTAGTGTCTATTGTCTGTATACATTGATAGTATTATAGATCTATTAGTCTCTATTGTCTATATACATTGATAGTATTATAGATCTATTATTATCTATAGTTGTACACCTTGATAGTATTATAGATCTATTAGTCTCTATTGTCTATATACACTTATAGTATTATATATATATTACTATCTATAGTATGTACAACTTGAAGGTATTGAATATCTTTTATTGTCTAATGTCTGTACACAAAGTTTTCACCAGTCTGTCTGTCACTGAAGGAAATCGACCTCTTACTGTGCCTCAGTCCTTCCTCAAATAGAACATGGGGACCAGCACGATATCGAATCTGAATCGGCATCAGTTATTGTTAGTTAGTATATCAAACATCGATTACAAAGCGAACGACATCGAAGAGAAAGGTAAGCAGATATTAGGACAACAAGGAGACCAAGTAAAAGGAAGGCAACAAGATTGTGGCAAAGTGATAGTCAAATTAAACAAAATCCACACCAAAGATACAGGAGAGGGCAACATAAATATCAATTAAAATAAGAAAAAACACCAAACGAAAAGGAAGGCAACATGAATATTAGTTTAAACAAAAAGGACACACAAGGAGAAGGCAGCATTGCTATCAGTGAAATAAACACGATACCAGACAGAGAGGAGGATAAAATGAATATTTATCAAAACAAACAGGATACCAATCAAAGCGAAGCGCAGAATTAAATTCTTGCTAACCTTTTTTTACTATATTCTACATACAATATCTATAATGGCTTTTTATTTCCTCAAGAAATCAGAAACAAAATAAATGGATGAGAAAGTAAAAGCCTTCCTTTGTGTGAACGTGGCTGGTTTAAAATGGTTAGGAATTGAAGACTGGGGAAAAGGTCGTGAATAGAAAGTCAAAATGATCGTAAATAAAGTAAAATACGGCACAAACCAAAGAGGAGAAATAGAAACAAATGCTCCGATGCCAATTGGAAGCCGTAAAAATGACACCTTTAGGAAATAATATAGTATCTGAAGCAGTGAACAACATCACAAAATGCTTAGTAGAAACGGCAGTAGGAATGAATAACAGTAGCCCAGAGATCGACAACCGTGAACCTACAGAGTTATACAAGATAAACGGTGGAAATTTAATAACATCGTAAGCTAACTTCCAATATACCACAAGTCTGGCTAAACACGACGTGCTCCGCTCCCTCAAGTCAATCATACGCATTTAAATTCAAAATGAACTTTTTTTCAGGCACGAAAGGTGACGATATTATATTTTTCAAGACACTTTGAGAAAATGTGTTGTTAGAAATTTAAAATGAATCTACCTTTTCCCGCCCCTGATAAATCGGCGATGGCGAAAAGCCTGCCTTTATAACTGAACCTCGCACGGGTGTTACAAATGGCCGCAGTACCCTAACAACTGCCTGGAGCTGCCATTGACAGCTCGCCCCCTGATAGAGTTTTTTACACAGCACTAAAACATATTTATCTTGAAACTTCTTGTCATTAATTGAGAAGGATGTGTCTACAGGGTAAATAGTTCTGCTCCTGTAGAATACCAAGCTATAATTTTTTCGGTGTTTATATATGTAGGAGTTTATACAAGAACAAATGATAACATGTTGAACACTTTACCATAAGTCGCCATATTTCTGAATTCCTGTGTTCAGATAACTAGATGCGTTGCCTCGCTATCATTGGAAGATTTTTGTATCAATTCATAATATAGACTAGTGAGATTTCTCAAGAAAAAAAATGTATACATAAGGTTCAAAGAGCTGTTTTTGGTTAAAGCTGCGAACTTGACATAAAGATGAAATTGCAGTATGCTGAATCCGATAAATCCGATCTCCAAGTGGAATTGGAGTTTGACCATCTTATTTGCAAAAAACAAAATAGCCGCTCAATTGCCAATCATCGACCTTTGTTGAACTTAAGTACAATAGTTATAGAAAAATGTAAAACAAAAAAGAAGATGAAGTTCCGAACTGCTGCTTGGTGAAGTAAATCATTGTTGGTTTTATTGTCCCCAGAGGAAAGCACACAAACGAAAACTCACGATTCTGCTGGGGACCCACATTGTTAGCCGCGTGTAATCAGCAGATTTGTTTCTTTTCTGTACATACAAAGGTTTACGCCAGTATCAGTAAGATGACCAATGTTAATTGCTTTGACCACTGTTGATAACGGTTGGTACCGTGAGTCTCCTCCGGGATCCCTGTCAATAACAACTCTCTGTATTGTGACACATGGAGTACTTACCGATACACAAGAGGCAAACAATTCACACATACGCCTTCTGTATCACTAATCCCCTATAAGGTGTGTATCGCCGACGTTAATACCTCCGGATAGCGTTACAGACCGCATAACATCCGGGCACTATAGCTAAATCAACGTTAACCCAACAGCGGGCACTGTAACAATTTCCTGTCAATTGGATAATTACTGACAACTTCACCGGAAGTGAGCTGGGGGTCCCTAGTTTTGTATTTTCCGATTACCACATGGGGGCCACTTGTATTTTTCAAGTGAGTCTATTTAATTCGGTGCAACAGATCTAGAGCTGACGCGAATATGTCAAAATTTGATCAAACTCGGATTTACTTTTCTTGCACAGATATATTACATTGATCGAACATATCTAGCTTTCTGAGGTAGGATACAAGGTAAGATGTTTGATTGTTGTGAGGGTGGATACCCGGTAAGATGTTTGATTGTTGTGAGGGTGGATACTCGGTAAGATGTTTTGTTGTTCTGAGGGTGGATACTCGGTAAGATGTTTAATTGTCGTGAGAGTGGATATTCGGTAAGATGTTTTGTTGTTGAGAGGGTGGATACTCGGTAATATGTTTGATTGTCGTGAGAGTGGATATTCGGTAAGATGTTTGATTGTTGTGAGGGTGAATACTCGGTAAGATGTTTGATTGTTCTGAGGGTAAATACTCGGTAAGATGTTTTGTTGTTCTGAGGGTGTAAAATACTCGGTAAGATGTTTGGTTGTTCTGAGGGTGGATATTCGGTAAGATGTTTGATTGTTGTGAGAGTGGATACTCGGTAAGATGTTTGATTGTCGTGAGGGTGAATACTCGGTAAGATGTTTTGCTGTTCTTAGGGTGAATAGTCGGTAATACGTTTGATTGTTGTGAGGGTGGATACTCGGGAAGATGTTTGATTGTTGTGAGGATGGATACTCGGTAAGATGTTTGATTGTCGTGAGGGTGAATACTCGGTAAGATGCTTGATTGTTGTGAGGGTGGATACTCGGTAAAATGTTTGATTGTCGTGAGGGTGAATACTCGGTAAGATGCTTGATTGTTGTGAGGGTGGATACTCGGTAAAATGTTTGATTGTCGTGAGGGTGAATACTCGGTAAGATGTTTTACTGTTCTTAGGGTGAATAGTCGGTAATATGTTTGATTGTTGTGAGGGTGGATACTCGGGAAGATGTTTGATTGTTGTGAGGGTAAATACTCGGTAAGATGTTTTGTTGTTCTGAGGGTAAATAGTCGGTAAAATGTTTGATTGTAGTGAGGGTGGATATTCGGTAAGATGTTTTGCTGTTGTGAGGTTGGTTACTCGGTAAGAATGTTGGTTGTTCTGAGGGTGGATACTCGGTAAGCTGTTTGATTGTTGGGAGGGTTGATACCCGGTAAGATGTTTGATTGTTGTGAGAGTGGATACTCGGTAAGATGTTTGATTGTTCTGAGGGTAAATACTCGGTAAGATGTTTTGTTGTTGTGAGGGTAGATACTCGGTAAGATGTTTGATTGTTCTGAGGGTAAATACTCGGTAAGATGTTTTGTTGTTCTTAGGGTAAATAGTCGGTAAAATGTTTGACTGTAGTGAGGGTGGATATTCGGTAAGATGTTTTGTTGTTCTTAGGGTGAATACTCGGTAAGATGTTTGATTGTTGTGAGGGTGGATACTCGGTAAGATGTTTGATTGTTGTGAGGATGGATATTCGGTAAGATGTTTTGTTGTTCTTAGGGTAAATAGTCGGTAAAATGTTTGATTGTAGTGAGGGTGGATATTCGGTAAGATGTTTGATTGTCACGAGGGTAGTTACTCGGTAAGATGTTTGACTGTACTGAGGGTGGATACTCGGTAAGATGTTTGATTGTTGTGAGGGTTGATACCCGGTAAGATGTTTGATTGTTGTGAGGGTGAATACTCGGTAAGATGTTTGATTGTTGTGTGGGTGGATACTCGGTAAGATGTTTTGTTGTTCTTAGGGTGAATAGTCGGTAAAATGTTTGATTGTTGTGAGGTTGGTTACTCGGTAAGAATGTTGGTTGTTCTGAGGGTGGATACTCGGTAAGATCTTTGATTGCTGTGAGGGTGGATACTCGGTAAGATGTTTGATTGTTCTGATGGTTGATACTCGATAAGATGTTTGGTTTTTCTGAAGGGTGGATACCCGGTAAGATGTTTGATTGTTGTGAGAGTGAATACTCGGTAAGATGTTTGATTGTAGTGAGGGTAAATACTCGGTAAGATGTTTCGTTGTTCTGAGGGTGGACACTCGGTAAGATGTTTGATTGTTCTGATGGTTGATACTCGATAAGATGTTTGGTTTTGATTGTTGTGAGAGTGGATACTCGGTAAGATGTTTGATTGTTCTGAGGGGATACTCGGTAAGATGTTTGATTGTTGTGAGGGTAAATACTCGGTAAGATGTTTTGTTGTTCTGAGGGTGGACACTCGGTAAGATGTTTGATTGTTCTGAGGGTTGATACTCGATAAGATGTTTGGTTTTTCTGAGGGTGGATACTGGGTAAGATGTTTGATTATTGTGAGGGTGGATACTGGGTAAGATGTTTGGTTGATCTGAGGGTGTAAAATACTCGGTAAGATGTTTGGTTGTTCTGAGGGTGGATATTCGGTAAGATGTTTTGTTGTTGTGAGGGTGGATACTCGGTAAATTGTTTGATTGTCGTGAGGGTGAATACTCGGTAAGAGGTTTTGCTGTTCTTAGGGTGAATAGTCGGTAATATGTTTGATTGTTGTTAGGGTGGATATTCGGTAAGATGTTTGATTGTTGTGTGCGTTGATACTCGGTACGATGTTTTGCTGTTCTTAGGGTGAATAGTCGGTAATATGTTTGATTGTTGTTAGGGTGGATATTCGGTAAGATGTTTTGTTGTTGTGAGGGTGGATACTCGGTAAGTTGTTTGATTGTTGTGAGGGTGGATATTCGGTAAGATGTTTTGTTGTTGTGAGGTTGGTTACTCGGTAAAAATGTTGGTTGTTCTGAGGGTAGATACTCGGTAAGATGTTTGATTGCTGTGAGGGTGGATACTCGGTAAGATGTTTGATTGCTGTGAGGGTGGATTCTCGGTAAGATGTTTGATTGTTGTGAGGGGGGATACTCGGTAAGATGTTTGATTGTTGTGAGGGGGGATACTCGGTAAGATGTTTGATTGTTGTGAGGGGGGATATTCGGTAAGATGTTTGATTGTCACGAGGGTCGTTACTCGGTAAGATGTTTGACTGTTCTGAGGGTGGATCCTCGGTAAGATGTTTGATTGTTGCGAGGGTGGAAACTCTGTAAGATGTTTGGTTATTGTGAGGGTGAATACTCGGTAAGATGTTTGATTGTTGTGTGCGTTGATACTCGGTAAGATGTTTTGCTGTTCTTAGGGTGAATAGTCGGTAAGATGTTTTATTGTTGTGAGGTGGATACTCGGTAAGATGTTTGATTGTTGCGAGGGTGGAAACTCTGTAAGATGTTTGGTTATTGTGAGGGTGAATACTCGGTAAGATGTTTGATTGTTATGAGGGTGGATACTCGGTAAGATGTTTGATTGTTGCGAGGGTGGAAACTCTGTAAGATGTTTGGTTATTGTGAGGGTGAATACTCGGTAAGATGTTTGATTGTTGTGTGGGTGGATACTCGGTAAGCTGTTTTTGTTGTGAGGGTGGATACTCGGTAAGATGTTTGGTTGTTGTAAGGGTGAATACACGGTAAGATGTTTGATTGTTGTAAGGTGAAATCTCCGTAAGATGTTTTGTTGTTCTGAGGATGGATAGTCGGAAAGATGTTTGAATTCTGTGAGGGTGGATACTCGGTAGGATTTTTGGTTGTTCTCAGGGTGGATACTCGGTAAGATGTTTGATTGTTGCGAGGGTGGAAACTCTGTAAGATGTTTGGTTATTGTGAGGGTGAATACTCGGTAAGATGTTTGATTGTTATGAGGGTGGATACTCGGTAAGATGTTTGATTGTTGTGAGGGTGGATATTCGGTAAGATGTTTTGTTGTTCTTAGGGTGAATAGTCGGTAAAATGTTTGATTGTTGTGAGGGTGGATATTCGGTAAGATGTTTGATTGTCACGAGGGTAGTTACTCGGTAAGATGTTTGACTGTTCTGAGGGTGGATACTCGGTAAGATGTTTGATTGTTGTGAGGGTGAATAATCGGTAAGATGTTTTGTTGTTCTGATGGTGAATACTCGGTGAGATGTTTGATTGTAATGAGGTTGGTTACTAGATAAGAATGATGGTTGTTCTGAGGGTGGATACTCGGTAAGATGTTTGATTGTTGTGTGGGTGGATACTCGGTAAGATGTTTTGTTGTTCTTAGGGTAAATAGTCGGTAAAATGTTTGATTGTTGTGAGGGTGGATACTCGGTAAGATGTTTGATTGTTGCGAGGGTGGAAACTCGGTAAGATGTTTTGTTGTTGTGAAGGTATATACTCGGTAAGATGTTTGATTGTTGTGAGGGTGAATAATCGGTAAGATGTTTTGTTGTTCTGATGGTGAATACTCGGTGAGATGTTTGATTGTAATGAGGTTGGTTACTCGATAAGAATGATGGTTGTTCTGAGGGTGGATACTCGGTAAGATGTTTGATTGCTGTGAGATGTTTGATTGTTGTGAGGGTGAATAATCGGTAAGATGTTTGATTATTCGGAGGGTGGATACTGGTGGATACTCGGTAAGATGTTTGGTTGGTCTTAGGGGGGATACTCGGTAAGATGTTTTGTTGTTGTGAAGGTATATACTCGGTAAGATGTTTGATTGTTGTGTGGGTGGATACTCGGTAAGATGTTTTGTTGTTCTCAGGGTGAATACTCCGTAAAATGTTTGATTGTTGTTAGGGTGGACACTCGGTAATATGTTTGATTGTTGTGAGGGTGGATATTCGGTAAGATGTTTGATTGTTGTGTGGGTGGATACTCGGTAAGATGTTTTGTTGTTCTTAGGGTCAATACTCGGTAAAATGTTTGATTGTTGTTAGGGTGGACACTCGGTAAGATTTTTGGTTGTTCTGGGGCTGGATACTCGGTAAGATGTTTGATTGATGTGAGGATGGACACTCGGTAAGATGTTTGATTGTTGTGTGGGTGGATACTCGGTAAGATGTTTTGTTGTTCTTAGGTTGGATACTCGGTAAGATGTTTGATTGTTGTGAGGGTGGATACTCGGTAAGATGTTTGATTGTTGTGAGGGTGGATATTCGGTAAGATGTTTGATTGTTGTGTGGGTGGATACTCGGTAAGATGTTTTGTTGTTCTTAGGTTGGATACTCGGTAAGATGTTTGATTGTTGTGAGGGTGGATACTCGGTAAGATGTTTGATTGTTGTGAGGGTGGATATTCGGTAAGATGTTTGATTGTTGTGTGGGTGGATACTCGGTAAGATGTTTTGTTGTTCTTAGGTTGGATACTCGGTAAGATGTTTGATTGTTGTGAGGGTGGATACTCGGTAAGATGTCTGATTGTTGTGAGGGTGGATATTTTTTGTTGTTCTTAGGCTGAATACTCGGTAAAATGTTTGATTGTTGTTAGGGTGGACACTCGGTAAGATTTTTGGTTGTTCTGGGGGTGGATACTCGGTAAGATGTTTGATTGATGTGAGGATGGACACTCGGTAAGATGTTTGATTGTTGCGAGAGTGGAAACTCGGTAAGATGTTTTGTTGTTGTGAAGGTGAATAATCGGTAAGATGATTGATTATTCTGAGGGTGAATACTCGTTAAGATGTTTGATTGTTCTGAGGGTGGATACTCGGTAAGATATTTGATTGTTCTGAGGGTGGATATTCCGTAAGATGTTTGGTTGATCTGAGGGTGGATACTCGGTAAGATGTTTTGTTGTTCTGATGTTGAATACTCGGTTAGATGTTTGAATGTTGTGAGGGTGGATACTCGGTAATATATTTGGTTTTGCTGAGGGTGGATTCTCGGTAAGATGTTTGATTGTTTTGAGGGTGGATATTCGGTAAGATATTTTGCTGTTCTTGGGGTGAATAGTCGGTTAGATGTTTGATTGCTGTGAGGGCGGATACTCGGTAAGATGTTTTGTCGTTGTGATGGTAGATACTCGGTAAGATTTTTGATTGTTGTGAGGGTGAATACTCGGTAAGATGTTTGACTGTTGTGAGGGTGGATACTCGGTAAGATGTTTGATTGTTGTGAGGGTGGAAACTCGGTAAGATATTTTGCTGTTCTTAGGGTGAATAGTCGGTAAGATGTTTTATTGTTGTGAGGGTTGATACTCGGTAAGATGTATGATTGTCGCGAGGATGGATACTCGGTAAGATGTTTTGTCGTTGTGATGGTGGATACTCGGTAAGATGTTTGATTGTTGTGAGGGTGAATACTCGGTAAGATGTTTGACTGTTGTGAGGATGAATACTCGGTAAAATGTTTTGTTGTTCTGAGGGTGGATACTCGGTAAGATGTTTGATTGTTGTGAGGGTGGATATTCGGTAAGATGTTTGGTTGTTTTGGGGGTGAATACTCGGTAAGATGTTTTGTTGTTCTGAGGGTGAATAGTTGGTAAAATGTTCGATTGGTGTAAGGGTGGATACTCGGTAAGATTTTTGGTTGTTGTAAGGGTGAATACTCCGTAAGATGTTTTGTTGTTTTGAGGATGGATAGTCGGTAAGATGTTTGAATGTTGTGAGGGTGGATACTCGGTAAGATTTTTGGTTTTTCTAAGGGTGGATACTCGGTAAGATGTGTGATTGTTGTGAGGGTGGATATTCGGTAAGATGTTTGATTGTTGCGTGGGTGGATACTCGGTAAGATGTTTTGTTGTTCCTAGGGTGAATACTCGGTAAAATGTTTGATTGTTGTGAGGGTGGACACTCGGTAAGATTTTTGGTTGTTCTGGGGGTGGATACTTGGTAAGATGTTTGATTGATGTGAGGGTGGATACTCGGTAAGATGTTTGATTGTTGCGAGGGTGGAAACTCGGTAAGATGTTTTGTTGTTGTGAAGGTATATACTCGGTAAGATGTTTGATTGTTGTGAGGGTGAATAATCGGTAAGATGTTTGATTATTCTGAGGGTGGATACTCGGTAAGATGTTTGATTGTTCCGAGGGTGGATACTTGGTAAGATATTTGATTGTTCTGAGAGTGGATACTCGGTAAGATGCTTGGTTGATCTGAGGGTAGATACTCGGTAAGATGTTTTGTTGTTCTGATGGTGGATACTCGGTAAGATGTTTGATTGTTGTGAGGGTGAATACTTGGTAATATATTTTGCTGTTCTTAGGGTGAATAGTCGGTAAGATGTTTGATTGCTGTGAGGGTGGATACTCGGTAAAATGTTTGATTGTCGCGAGGGTGGATACTCGGTAAGATGTTTTGTTGTTCTGAGGGTGGATAGTCGGTGAGATGTTTGATTGTTATGAGGGTGGATACTCGGTAAGATGTTTGATTGTTCTGAGGGTTGATACTCGGTAAGATGTTTGGTTTTTCTGAGGGTGGATACTCGGTAAGATGTTTTGTTGTTCTGAGGGTGAATACTCGGTAAGATGTTTTGTTGTTCTGAGGGTGGATACTCGGTAAGTTGTTTTGTTGTTCTGAGGTTGGATAGTCGGTAAGATGTTTTGTTGTTCTGAGGGTGGATACTCGGTAAGATGTTTGGTTGATCTGAGAGTGGATACTCGGTAAGATGTTTGATTGTTCTGAGGGTGGATACTCGGTAAGATGTTTGGTTTTTCTGAGGATGAATACTCGGTAAGATGTTTTGTTGTTCTGAGGGTGGATACTCGGTAAGATGTTTGGTTGTTCTGAGGGTTAATACTCGGTAAGATGTTTGGTTGTTCTGAGGGTGGATACTCGGTAAGATGTTTTGTTGTTCTGAGGTTGGATACTCGGTAAGATGTTTTGTTGTTCTGCGGGTGGATACTCGGTAAGATGTTTGGTTGATCTGAGTGTGGATACTCGGTAAGATGTTTTGTTGTTCTGAGGTTGGATACTCGGTAAGATGTTTTGTTGTTCTGAGGGTGGATACTCGGTAAGATGTTTGGTTGATCTGAGTGTGGATATTCGGTAAGATGTTTTGTTGTTCTGAGGGTGGATACTCGGTAAGATGTTTGGTTAACCCGAGTGTGAATACTCGGTAATATGGGTTTTTTTTCTGAGGGTGGATACTCGGTAAGATGTTTGGTTGATCTGAGAGTGGATATTCGGTAAGATGTTTGATTTTTCAAAGGGTTGATACTCGGTAAGATGTTTTGTTTTTCTGAGGATGAATACTCGGTAAGATGTTTTGTTGTTCTGAGGGTGGATACTCGGTAAGATGTTTGGTTGTTCTGAGGGTGGATACTCGGTAAGATGTTTTGTTGTTCTGAGGGTGGATACTCGGTAAGATGTTTTGTTGTTCTGAGGGTGGATACTCGGTAAGATGTTTTGTTGTTCTGAGGGTGGATACTCGGTAAGATGTTTTGTTGTTCTGAGGGTGGATACTCGGTAAGATGTTTTGTTGTTCTGAGGGTGGATACTCGGTAAGATGTTTTGTTGTTCTGAGGGTGGATACTCGGTAAGATGTTTTGTTGTTCTGAGGGTGGATACTCGGTAAGATGTTTTGTTGTTCTGAGGGTGGATACTCGGTAAGATGTTTTGTTGTTCTGAGGGTGGATACTCGGTAAGATGTTTTGTTGTTCTGAGGGTGGATACTCGGTAAGATGTTTTGTTGTTCTGAGGGTGGATACTCGGTAAGATGTTTTGTTGTTCTGAGGGTGGATACTCGGTAAGATGTTTGGTTGATCTGAGGGTGGATATTCGGTAAGATGTTTTGTTGTTCTGAGGGTGGATACTCGGTAAGATGTTTTGTTGATCTGAGTGTGGATATTCGGTAAGATGTTTTGTTGTTCTGAGGGTGGATACTCGGTAAGATGTTTTGTTGTTCTGAGGGTGGATACTCGGTAAGATGTTTGGTTGTTCTGAGGGTGGATACTCGGTAAGATGTTTGGTTGTTCTGAGGGTGGATACTCGGTAAGATGTTTTGTTGTTCTGAGGGTGGATACTCGGTAAGATGTTTTGTTGTTCTGAGGGTGGATACTCGGTAAGATGTTTTGTTGTTCTGAGGGTGGATACTCGGTAAGATGTTTGGTTGTTCTGAGGGTGGATACTCGGTAAGATGTTTGGTTGTTCTGAGGGTGGATACTCGGTAAGATGTTTTGTTGTTCTGAGGGTGGATACTCGGTAAGATGTTTGGTTAACCCGAGTGTGAATACTCGGTAATATGGGTTTTTTTTCTGAGGGTGGATACTCGGTAAGATGTTTGGTTGATCTGAGAGTGGATACTCCGTAAGATGTTTGATTGTTGTGTTATTCCAGTAGAGTTTGTTGTGGTCGAATATTTTGATGATTTCTATAACAGTCCTAAAGGATTTCATTTTAGCTCAATGATAGACGCTATGGGGAAAACATGATCTTTGTAAAAATAGTGTTTTTTTCCATTTTCAAAACACAAGATTTATAATCCCCATGTGTTTATTTACAAATTTGCTTTTTTAATGTTATCGTTATTTTAGGTTCATTATTCATTTTCCGTATTTCCAATGTTACATTGTAATGGAGGTCGTTTCTCAGGTTTCGCAGACCCTAGGGGCGAGTGACTATGCAATAAGAATAAGACCAACTTATATACGTAGATGTGATGAGCTTTGTGAGTGACGAGGGAAAATGGATTCCGACAGTCGTACGGATCAGTCGTGAATATACAGCCGGTCAGCTAAACGTATTTGAATGATGTGAAACCAGACTGAAAAATCCAATCGGTTTGTTATATTCCGTCAAGGCGATGGACAAACGAGACTCAACAAAATGGAGGCCGGCCACGCGGAGACGGCGGGAGATCGGTTATCAAATTAGTTTTTTGTCTCTGTATCTCTTTTGGGGAATTCCATCATGTTCGTTCCCAAGTAAATGTGCATTTGACACCGCGAGATAAAAGTACTAGATTTCCAATCAGGCTCATAGACAATCTTGATCGATCGATCAGGCTCATAGACAATCTTTATCGATCGATCAGGCTCATAGACAACCCCAACCACGAGTTTAGTCCATAAATATGTCGTTATTCAGACCCTTGTTTTCTTTGTAGTTGTATCTATCTGTGTGTGTTGTGATTTCGTTGAACTATATAACCTTAGATTATGCAAATAACTTCAGTAATGCAGTAGGAAGTCGCGCCTATAGGTATGCAGTGTAACTATTTTCAGTAATTTAAAGAAATATTTTTATCTAAACATGTGTTAAGTTGTTATGTTCTGATAAGATGGATAAGAAAACTCCAGTATATAGCATGCAGTGTAAAGTGTTTCAAAGTTAATGATAGACAGGACAAGTATTAACTAAGGATCATCCACCAGGTTGGTTATACTGGATTAAGTGTCCTGCTAACAACTATGGTAATTTTAGGAAGTGCTTCCATCTGTGTAATGTATGTGTGTAATGTATGTATGTAATGTATGTGTGTAATGTATGTGTGTAATGTATGTGTGTAATGTATGTATGTAATGCATGTGTGTAATGTATGTATGTAATGTATGTGTCTAATGTGTGTGTGTAATGTATGTGTGTCACGTATGTATGTACTGTATGTGTGTTATGTATGTATGTAATGTATCTGTGTAATGTGTTTGTGTAATGTATGTGTGTAATGTGTGTGTGTTATGTGTTTGTGTAATTATGTGTGTACCTGTATGTGTGTTCAGTATGTGTGTAATGTATGTGTGTAATGTATGTGTCTAATGTGTGTGTGTAATGTATTTGTGTCATGTATGTGTGTAATGTATGTGTGTCATGTATGTGTGTAATGTATGTGTGTAATGTGTTTGTGTAATGTATGTGTGTAATGTGTGTGTGTTATGTGTTTGTGTAATTATGTGTGTACCTGTATGTGTGTTCAGTATGTGTGTAATGTATGTGTGTAATGTATGTGTGTAATGTGTTTGTGTAATGTATGTGTGTAATGTGTGTGTGTTATGTGTTTGTGTAATTATGTGTGTACCTGTATGTGTGTACAGTATGTGTGGAATGTATGTGTGTAATGTATGTGTGTAATGTGTTTGTGTAATTATGTGTGTTCCTGTATGTGTGTACAGTATGTGTGTAATGTATGGGTGTAATGTATGTGTCTAATGTGTGTGTGTAATGTATTTGTGTCATGTATGTGTGTAATGTATGTGTGTCATGTATGTGTGTAATGTATGTGTGTAATGTGTTTGTGTAATTATGTGTGTACCTGTATGTGTGTACAGTATGTGTGTACTGTATGTGTGTACTGTATGTGTGTACTGTATGTGTGTAATATATGTGTTAACTGTATGTGTGTATTGTATGTGTGTAATGTATGTCCCTACTGTATGTGTGTAATGTATGTGTGTACTGTATGTGTTTAATGTATGTTTGTAATGTGTGCTAGATACAGCATGTTGTTGAAATTGCCTCCTGGCGATAACGCGGATCTGAGTCCGTATTCATGAAACCATTTTCATGCTCAAGCATGGGTTTTGTGCTAAAACAAACTTAAATCATGTGACACGGCCAGATAGTCATTTGAGAATATTTAAGACAGAATGAGGCTTGCAGTCTCTTCAACATTCGTTCAGAAATATTGACAAAATGTGATTTTTTACTTAATTAATCACAGGAACAAGAACTTGGGCTTGAGCACAGACTTTGAGTTTGAGCACGAGAACAGTTTCATGAATACGGGCCCAGATGCCGACTTTAAAGGTCTACCTCATTGAAAGACCATGCCGAAGGCAGACAACGCAGTATTCCCTCGGTCATATATTATACACTGACAAAGATTGTTGCGATTTCCCTAAATGCTGTAGTCATATACGGTTTATTCGTAGAAGGATAACAATACATGTATATAGTTACTACATGTACCTGTGTAGAAGGTTCTCGTATAAAAAACATTGATCTCGAATGTGTAGTTTTCACATTATTACCTTACAGCCATTACGTAATGTGGTCACTTTTATAAAGTATAATTTATTTTAAAAATATATATGACATGACTTTAATCTGAGAACATGATTGGTCTTGCTGCCTAGGAAGACGAGAGTATGTTTGCCAGTATCTGAGACCCGTACAGCTGTATACGCCGGGGAGAGCCGATCAGACTTTTGGGTGTTCCTGCCATATTTATTATGTTACGACAGATCAAATTTTCCCACCAAGACGACATAACGGAACATTAATTTGGTTTCCGGACCTTTGTTCTGTTCTTGCACGAGAAGTTCACTGAAGATTATGTTAGATGTGTGACAGAAAGCACCACTCAGTGATAAACGGATCGGACATGTACCAGCCTGTTCTCGTATTCTTTTCAAGACGATAGCGTGTAATATACTTTTGATATGAACGTAATTAAATTGATGATTTTATTGATAGAGTTCTTGGTAACCCAAGCGACACAAACTGCAAAACGACTATCTTTAGCGACGGTGGCCGTTAGAGCAGGACCTAGAAGAGTAACTACTTTAGTGTCGACATTTTGTTCATGATCCCTATGTATGCTTGAATCTTATGTCAATAATGCAACAAACATGTATGTGAAAACACTAAGCCGGATGCAACGCGATGTGCCATTGCTGAGTGTTTAGTATAAAATAGAAAGGAATGGAATTAACAATAAAACGTATGCGCAACTACAAATGTACATTTAGCACTCGCCATTTACCATTGACTTCATCGCGTTACCTTGACAACTTTATGTTCATATTCGTACTTGTATAAAAATTAATATAGTGTTGTACCTTACGTGCCGTTTGGGATTTCCACTCTGTATGTTGCTCTGTTTTATCTGACAGGTCAGCTTGATGCTCAGTATCTCACCTTGTCCATATGTAAGGTGACCTTGAACCTAAGTTTTTGACCTTGTTCATCTGTTGAGTTACCTTGACCCTCTGTATCTTACCTTATCTATAAGTTCAGTAACCTTGACCCGCATTATGCTACCTAGTCTTTCTGTTCAGTGGCCCTGACTTTGACTCTCAGTATTCTGAACTTGTCTATCTGTCCAGTAATCTTGACCTTATTATCTTAGCATGTCGATCTATTCACTGACCTTGACCCTCAATATTTTGCAATGTCTAACTGACCAGTTAGCTTGGTCCCCGGTATCTAACCCCGTCTATCGGTACCCTAAGTTTGACCCTTATTACCTTACATTGTCATACTGTGACATTGAGCATGATTATCTTACTTTGTCTATTTGACCAGTATGCTTGACCCTCAGTATCTTACCTGTCTATTTGTTCAATGACATTGGGCCTTAATATTTTTCCATGTCTATCTGGCCAGTAAACTAAGCCCCCAGTATCTTACTTTGTCTATCTGACCAGTGACTTTGACCCTCAATACCTCTCCTAGTTTATCTGACCAGTGACTTTGACCCTCACTACCTCTCCTTGTCTATCTGACCAGTGACTTTGACCCTCAATACCTCTCCTTGTCTATCTGACCAGTGACTTTGACCCTTACTACCTCTCCTTGTCTATCTGGCCAGTGATCTTGACCCTCAATACCTCTCCTTGTCTATCTGATCAGTGAACTTGACCCTAAATACTTCTCCTTGTCGATCTGATCAGTGACCGTGACAATGTCCAAACTTCACTGTCAGCGCATTGTTTTTTACGTAAGGTGACAATATCCAAACTTCACTGTCATGGCATTGTTTTTTTACGTAAGGTGACAATGTCCACACTTCACTGTCATGGCATTGTTTTTTTACGTAAGGTGACAATGTCCACACTTCACTGTCATGGCATTGTTTTTTACGTTAGGTCCACACTTCACTGTCATGGCATTGTTTTTTTACGTAAGGTGACAATGTCCACACTTCACTGTCATGGCATTGTTTTTTTACGTAAGGTGACAATGTCCACACTTCACTGTCATGGCATTGTTTTTTACGTTAGGTCCACACTTCACTGTCATGGCATTGTTTTTTTACGTAAGGTGACAATGTCCACACTTCACTGTCATGGCATTGTTTTTTTACGTTAGGTGACAATGTCCACACTTCACTGTCATGGCATTGTTTTTTACGTTAGGTCCACACTTCACTGTCATGGCATTGTTTTTTACGTAAGGTGACAATGTCCACACTTCACTGTCATGGCATTGTTTTTTACGTTAGGTGACAATGTCCACACTTCACTGTCATGGCATTGTTTTTTACGTTAGGTCCACACTTCACTGTCATGGCATTGTTTTTTACGTAAGGTGACAATGTCCACACTTCACTGTCATGGCATTGTTTTTTACGTTAGGTGACAATGTCCACACTTCACTGTCATGGCATTGTTTTTTACGTTAGGTCCACACTTCACTGTCATGGCATTGTTTTCAACGTAAGGTGACAATGTCCAAACTTCACTGTTGTGGCACTGTTTTCTACGTAAGGTGAAAATGTCCAAATTTCGCTGTCGTGGCATTGTTTTTCTACGTCAGGTGACATCGTCAAACCTCACTGTCATAGCACTGTTTTCTACGTAAGGTGACAATGTCCAAACTTCACTGTCAAGGCACTGTTTTCTACGTAAGGTGACAATGTCCAAGCTTCACTGTCATGGCATAGTTTTCTACGTAAGGTGACAATGTCAAAACTTCCCTGTCATGGCATTGTTTTCTACGTAAAGTGACAATGTCCAAACTTCACTGTCAACGCACTGTTTTCTACGTAAGGTGACAATGTCCAAACATCACTGTCATGGCATTGTTTTCTACGTAAAGTGACAATGTCCACACACTTCGCTGTCAAGGCATAGTTTTCTACGTAAGGTGACAATGTCCAAACTTCATTGTCAAGGTATAGTTTTCTACGTAAGGTGACAATGTCCACACTTCACTGCCAGGGCATAGTTTTATACGTAAGGTGACAATGTCCAAACTTCACTGTCATGGCATTGTTTTCTACGTAAGGTGACAATGTCCAAACCTCACTGTCATGGCATTGTTTTCTACGTAAGGTGACAATGTCCACACTTCACTGCCAGGGTATAGATTTCTACGTAAGGTGACAATGTCCACACTTCACTGCCAGAGCATAGTTTTCTACGTAAGGTGACAATGTCCATATTCACTGGCAAGGTACTGTTTTCTACGTAAGGTGACAATGACCACACTTTACTGCCATGGTATAATTTTCTACGTAAGGTGACAATGTCCACACTTCACTGTCAGGGCATAGTTTTCTACGTTAGGTGACAGTGACCATACTTGACTGGCAAGGCACGGTTTTCTACGTCAGGTGACAATATTCAAAATGCACTGTCAAGGCACTGTTTTATACGTCAGTTGACAATGTCCAAACCTCGCTGTCAAGGCATTGTTTATTACGTAAGGGAACACTGTCCACACTTCACTGTCAAGGCATAGTTTTCAACGTCAGGTGACGTAAAATGATAAGATCGTATCAGACAATAAACAGTGGTATCAAGTTGAAAGAACTTTATAACAAGCTTGAATGCATATTTATCAGGTTTGCTCGGCTACCCGTACATTTGTTTAAGCGCTCTCCTGATACAGATGAGTGGGCATACTAGTAACATATATCTATGGAAAACCAGCCTTTCTATCGAAAGCGTTGTTCCTTTAATCAGCACACACAACCAGCATCAAACATGGCAAACGGGCAAATTTGTTTGCAATTTCTCTGAAGCGGAATTCCAATCTGGAATCGATTTCAATCCTGTTCATCATCGAAACGACATTTTTTCGTCGATTAAAATTGCAAATGTAGAGTATTATTTCATCACCATGACTTTCCAGTAACTCAAGGGTGTTTCAATCATCCTCTATTTTTCATTCAAATTACATAAATATCACTCTCATACCGTTTTGTACGTGGCACGGCTCTAGTCCTGCTCGCTCATCGCTCTAATAGCTGCTAGTTATTTGTACGACCGAAAAATTGATTATGTAAATAGCATAATGAAGGCTGATCCGGGACTAAGAAGCACTGGATTCGGTTGGGGCTGCACAAACGAATGTATTTAATCAGCATAGGATATCGTGTCTCACAAATATCACTATCGCGTGGTAAAACACATTTGCTCTACGTAACCGTACAATGGTAGTTACGATTGATTAATTAAGAAAGCAATATCCCATTGATTAATTAAAGGTCCGGGGATGTCAAGTCACTGCCGCATTGCTAACGACGCTTACACAGCCAGCCACTGCCTACACACTTTCACCAACTCTCGCGAGACTTATTTGTTTTGATCATGTGACCATTTAACGACGCTGCTCTAATGAAAATAAAGAAAGGTTGGGTGTCTCGTGTCTAAAATTGCTCTGTGATTATTGGTTTATGTCTGCGTCCAATAAACGTTTAGGAACGTGTGCTCACTTTAACGCCATACAATCAGGAAGGGTTTATATACAGAAGCGAGAGTTGTTACAAGGGGAATCACATTTCAAATGAATACTTTTTAAATGTTTTTTTTTCTATCAAAATGTCCGTTTTTGCTTATAATTGTATTCAGACCCTCATTGGAAGCAATGTAAAGGAAACAATCCTTCGCGTTAACGACAAAGTCTACATACATTTAGCATTGACATCACAATGTTAGCGCTATTGTTGCTAACATGGTATTCTACTTCTTTTCTTTATCGTTTACTAAATCAGCTGCGCATGTTCAGGCCTCGTTATCACGCATGACTGAACAAAAGCGACAAACGATTAAAGTTCTTCGATTTTAAAAAGTTTCAAATTTGCAATTCATGAGGGGAAGGTTTTGCACAGACATATTACATAACTGATGAAATGTATTGCGCGTCTAAACGGGCAAATCATATCAAGCGTATTATCAACCCAGATCAGAAGGCTTTGTCGTATTCGGTATACAAGCTTGTATTTGATACAGATGTAAATAAAGTAGTTAGAGACTCGGAATATATCTTAATGCGTGCCGAATTCGCACGGAGATCTCGGATCTATTCTGTTTTATACCAGTAGCGGATCCAGAGGGTTTTTTTGGGCTTCAGGAACACCCCCCCCACCCACCCCCACCCTGAGAATTTTCTTTAAAAATNTCCGCCACTGTATACCTATACGCAGTTCAAAATATTACGCAATTTTCGGAACGCTTCCTTTAATTCAAAAGAAGATTTTTACGAGTTTTTTCTCCATCTTTTTTCCTCTAAGGAATATCCATCGGAATCCAATAGTTGAACGGGATCTGTTGATAAAGTGTCTGTCAGTTTTCTTAACGATGGTTCCTCTCCGACCGAAAGAGATGAATTTCGTATCATCACGATAGTGGGCCGAATAGTGACACCTCTCGAGCGCGCGCGCTAGCAATATCTATAACATGAGTCAGTTGCAGCATGTCATAATTTATTGTTAAGATGTAAACCTTAAGGACAGAATGTGTTTTAAAACACGTTCTGACCACACTAGTTAGCCCCGGCCTGTATATAAACGTGTGACGGCTCTGAGTCAGTACTTTTGTAAAAGGCCTGCACTAACATACGGCCTAGACACACGGATAGCTGGTCTTTCTCACAAAATACTCGCTCCTTATGGTCCGTTTTATACATTTATTAAACATCTCTTCAATATATTTAAAGTTCGTTATCAGATTGTCCTTAATCGGAACGTGCTAAACTGAGATACAGCGGGTTCCCAGTGTCATGTCGTGTAATATATATACACTATAAAATACAACTCTGAACATATTCTTTTTGTATTAAAGAATAATTACAAAATAACAGTGTGTTCACATGTTGAGTGAATGAACATTGTATTACAAAATGCCTGTAAAATATCGCCAATAGACAGCCGGTGAAAAATTACCACGACCTAGGTAAAAAAAAACAATGTTAATATTTGGTGACAAAAGTTTATACAAAGACAACAGAGGACAAACAAATAGCAGACGTCACTCTTCGGTACTTTACAAATCAGAATGATTAAATGTTCATTTTAAAGGTGCAATAATTCACAGAACACCACGGACACATGGTAAAGTATGTAATTAATGAACATCAAAAGGAACGAAAGCGATAATTAATGTATCTGGCAAGCCAGTCTAAAAGTAGCGTCCACACAAGGTCTGTCTGATACCTAACAAGGGTTCTGTTGACATTTCTCTGGGAAGCCCTATACAGAACTTCTGTCTTGTAGAAAAGTATTTATTGATTTTTACCGTCTGAAAAGGAAATAAATATAGAAAAAAAACCATCTCGTCTAGGTAGGTAAGGGTACAGAATGGCCGGGCCAGGTTCGTCTGAATTTCCTATAGGTTTATCACATCTCGTCTCAATGATTTTTGTTTTGTTTTTGTATTGTTTAACGACCCATCGACAATGTGAGTCATTGAGGGCTAACGTCTCAATAAACACGATATTCCTCTACAATGACGGGAGTGGAAGAAAATCTGACAGTAAAAGACATTTTACATAAAGTTACATAGTAAGCATCCCCAATGGTGCTCCACAGGACTGGATTGAGGATTCATCACTAGGATCGTTATATCTTCTCTTTTGTCTTTTGTTTCGGGTTTTTTCCATCACGATGCATATCACTCTTGCTTTTGCGAATGACAAAATCAACGAATTTATAAGTTATCTTAAAGCTATTTAAATCCATCGAATGAATAACACTTTGTGACGGTACAAACTAACGTCCGTTGATAAACACCTTGGGACGGTATAAGAAATATACAAAAGACGTGTTTGATTTATACTTTATACTTCATGAAGAAAAAAGTATACAAGAATATCGCTGTTTGGCAAAATATCCATTGACTTATATCGTTTTCTCTTCTGAAAATCATTATTTTCTGACGGGAATTTTGTTATTAATTTGAGGTTTTTGAAGTAAAACCAATTTTCATGATGTAAAACTTACCATAACTTTAGTATGCATATACAATACCTACACCCATCTTTGAAGCCCAAAAACAAAAGATTAAAATATCCCTACCTCCCAACCGTGACGTAACCCATATCTCGACGACAGAGCCACGGAGTGATCTCCCTTCCTCAAACCCCCTTTTATGGAGCCTAAAGGCAGCCAGGATGAGGAGGCAAGGGGAGGAATACAGGGTGGGACTCCATAAAGTTATGGTAAGTATTACATCATGAAAATTGGTTTTACTTCAAAAACCTCAATTTCATTTCAGTAATAATTACCATAACTTTAGTATGCGAATTCGTCTTACCGTAGTGGAGGCTTCGAATCCAGGCAGACCAGGCTGACGGAACAAACTCGAGACATGCTCAAGGTAGGGAAAAGGTTCAAGGAACCCCCCTAATAAAGCCCCGAAAGTAATTAAAAAATGGAAAACCTCCCCGTGAAACGAGCAGGTGTACCACCGTGGTGCCTGATAGCATACTATTTAAAATCACTGAATTATTGCGGAGGAACAGCCACAGACTGTGCAACCAACACCGGTCCAAGGGAATACAATCCATCAGAATGAGAAGCCAAGGATTGGAGATAAAGATCCGTGAAGGTAGTCTGTCCGCACCAGAAAGCCGCGGACATGACCTCCTGAAGGGGGGACCCATTGAGGAGGGCCCATGACGCAGCAAGGGCCCTGATCTCATGAGCTCCCACCTTATACAACGCCCGAACCCGATCATCCGAGTGGTTGTAACCGTACTTGATGACCTGACAGATCCATCTAGACACTGACTGACCCCCCCCCCCCCCCCCAAGCGCACGACAGGGACAGAACAACCTATCCCGTTCCTCAGACCCAACGAAGGCAGCCAAAGACGGAATCTTAATCGGATCAGGCGAGAAGCCAGGAACCTGATTCTTAGCCATAAAGGCAGGATCAGTGAGAAGGGTAACGGCAGAGTAATTCCTGGACCACCGGAGGCAAGAGTGGTGAGAAGACAATGCATGAATCTCACTCCTCCTTCGACCTGTGGCCGGGGCAATAAGGAATACCACCTTGTAGGTAACAAACTTCAAGGAGGCAGACGCTAAAGGCTCATAAGGTGCCCGCATCAGCGATTCAAGCACCAGTGGCAAATTCCACTGCGGAGCCAACTGCCGGACCCTAGGCCTGTCCAACCCAAACCCCCTAATCAAGGCAGAAAGAGAGGAGGACGAGCCTACCTCCGACCTACCATGAACAGAGAGAACACTAGCAATGGCCGTGCGATAACCAGCGATAGTGCCAGGGGCAAGATTGCGGTCCCTAAACAGCCAAAGAAGGAAGTCCGCAATCACCTGGACAGTAGCCTTGATCGGATCAACCTTCCTGCCGACACACCAATCACAGTAAATCTTCCATCGTGACTGGTAGACGGCAGATGAGGAAGCCCTAATTGATCGAGCGATGCGATCTGACACGTCCCTAGAAAAGCCCGCCTGAGCGAGGCCTCCTGAGATAGCTTCCACGCGTGAAGGTGGAGGATCTCCGGACGAGAGTGCATCTTCTTGGACCGAGGCTGGCGAGCGAGGTTCGCTCTGAAGCGACAAAAGCTCCGGAAACCAAGGCTGCCTCGGCCACAGCGGCGCTATCAGGAAGAGGGAACACTGATGCTCCCGAAACTTCTGCAGCACCCTGCCCACCAGGTTGAAAGGCGGGAATGCATATGCATGCATTCCCGCCCAATCCAGAGACAGAGCGTCCACGGCCCAAGCCCTTGGATCTGGAACCGGATAGACAAACCTTGGCAACTGATTGTTCAGTGAAGTGGCGAACAGGTCTATGTGAGGCCTGTCCCACACCTGACAAATTCCCTCGAAAATCGAGGGATTCAGTTGCCACTCTGTCAAAACCGGCTGGCGGCGCCTGGAAAGAGTATCCGCCAGAACAATCAACCTGCCTGGTAGATGCTTGACACAAATTGTCAACTGCATTTCCTGACAAAAAAGAATAATGCGGATAGCGAGGGCACACAGGGTGTGATACCTTGTTCCCCCCTGTCTCTCCAGATACGCGACAACCGTAGTGTTGTCCGTAGCTACACAAACCATCTTGGAATGCAGGATCTCCCGAAAAGACTGCAGAGCCAACAGAACAGCCCCCATCTCGAGAACATTGCTGTGCTCCGAGAGCTGTTCCCAAGACCACTCCCCCGACTGGCAACGCCCGTCGAGATAAGCTCCCCATCCTGTCATGGATGCATCCGTGTACAGGGTCATAGTGGGAACCGGCTTGGACAAAGGAACCCCCCGGAGAACATTGTCCTGATGAGACCACCAGCGTGCGTATACCTTGACCGACTGGTTCAGAGGAAGCAAGGCTTCCCTATCCATTGAAGAAGGGACCCAATATGCAAGGAGAAACATCTGGAGAGGCCTGATGTGAAGTCTCCCTAAATGGACCACATCGGCCAGGGCATTGAGATATCCCAGAAAACCGAGAAACCAGCGTACCTGGACTTGAGACTGGCCGATGAAGGTCAGAGCAGAAGCCCTGGCCTTCTCGAACTTCTCCATCGGCGGAAGGACGATGCCCTGAACCGTATTGAAACGGTTCCGCAGAAAAACAAAATCTTGAGATTGGGAAACCTCCAACTTTTCTCTGGAAGGAATGAAGCCGACCTTGAGTAAGAGTTTCAGAACCAACCGGGTGACCTGCACCAGAGACTCTCTCACTAGGTGGAGCATGAGGGAGTCGTCGAAATAGATGTGAACATCTATTCCTCGAGAGTGCAGGAATCCCACGACAACCTGCAGCAGCTTGGTGAAAACCAAAAGTGCAGTCGTGAGCCCCGACGGCATGGCCCGGAACTGGAAGACCTTTCCGTTGCAAGTAAAACGTAAATCTGGAGCGGTAAGGCTCATCGACCGGGCGGTTTTTCAAAACTGAAAACGGCCTAGCCAACAAGACATTGACGAGCGATGACACCTGTAAAGCTGCCATCGCTCTCAATGCCCCGTTCAGAGCAGAGGTCACTCTGTCCTGGATGTCGGCCTGCTCTGTCTCGGTAATCCGAGCCTCAGGCAAGTCGGATACCCTATATAGGCAAGCCGTCAGGAAGTCTATATAAGACAGAATCTGGATGGAGAGACGCAGCAGTCTCTCCATCTTGTGGTGTTCTTTGGGACCGAACACCACCTGGTCCACCGAATAACCGGGCCAGGCTGCAAGTTTCCTCGATTCCAGCTTAGATGGTTGAGGGGTAAGCAGGCCATCATGTGTGGCATAGTCAGTGGCGTGCACTTCTGACAAATCGCCAACACTGAGCTGCAACCTAGCATGCCCAGGACTACGGGTTGAAGAAGAATTCTTCTCTTAAACCCGAGACTGTGCGGTGGCCAGAGCTGAAGACACAACGGTGCCTTCTGGCAGAGAGCGGTCCGACCAAGCAGACACCCGAGGAGCCACCAAAGAACCCAAAAGGGTGGTGGACTCGGGGACAGATGACACCGAAGGTGGTGGGCAAACCTCCTCCCCAAGATTCCGGGAAACGTCGGCCCTAAGGCCCCGCATACCGGACAACACATGCTGGGCCTCAACCTCAGCAGCCTCAGGGTCACCCTCAACCTGGAAGTCCCCCTCTGAGGGCAAGCCCTCCTGAGGACCGTCATCAGACGACTCGGAAAGACCAGCGTCTATATCCGAGCAACCAGGTGAAAGATGAACAACATCATCGTCCTCTGCCATACCCGCGCCCTCAACGTCCTTAGCCACCACACCATCTAGACCAAAAGCCTCGGTCGGAGGAAATGGGCCAGCCAGAGGGGCCAGCTCGAGAGAAGGTGGGGGGTGGGGTGTTCAACATAACTGCTAACACGTCTCCGCGAGGAAGAGACCAAACCCCAAGGATTCCACGACGGAAAAGCCCTGGGGTTAAACCCATATCCCGGAGGATAAGGGAAAGGTCCCGCGGGCTGGGAGTGACCCCAGAACTGGCCAAACTGGCCTGCCTGAGACTGGGGCTGGCCAACTTGCCCAAAGGGCGAAGGTGGAACGCCACTCCATCCAGGTGGAAACTCGGACATGTACGGGCTAAGCCCGTAACTACCGGGATGCTGCCGCAACCCAAAACCATCCGCAGGCTGATAAGGGCGACCCAAGGATGGTTTCCTGCAGGCACCCGTATACCCTAAGCCAGGGGAAAACGGAGGCCGGAAACCGGCCCCCTGTCCAGCAAACCCAACACCTGGGGGGAAACCCCCTAGGTTCCCGGAAGAATAAAACTCAGGACCGGACCTTATAGGACCGGGTCCGGGTAACTGACCGGGAAGGTAAGCCTGACCAGCATTGGTGCCGGGATTAGTGAGCTGTGCGTCACTAATCCTGGTAGACACAGACAATCCCGAAAGAATACTGTAGTCACACCAGGACCTGAACCCGAAAGAACAGGCCCGGCAACAAGACTGTCCCCAACGACAGCACCACCTGGAATGCCGGGATCACTGACAGAGTCAGTGACCGGCGGCCGGTAGTCCCTACCCGAAGGCAAGCGCGAAAGCTTACGGGCGTTCCCGGCCAATTCGACCCTTGGCTGTGCCAAGCCAGCATCGGGCTGCCCCTCCCCTACTCCAGGGAGTTCCTGGACAGGAAGGGCCACCCCCTGCTCACGAGAGGGACTCGCCGAAGCGAGACCCCCCGAGACAGGAACCCCCAGACCCCAGACTTGTACTCGTCTGTCTATAAAGTGTACCACGTAGGACTACTTTACTTGTCAGTCTATAAAGTGTACCACGTAGGCCTACTTTACTCGTAAGTCTATAAAGGGATCCATGTCGGCCTACTTGTCCTCGTCTGTCTATAAAATGTACCACGTAGTACTACTTTACTTGTCAGTCTATAAAGTCTACCACGTAGGACTACTTTACTTGTAAGTTTATAAAGTGTACCACGTGGGACTACTTTACTTGTCAGTCTATAAAGAGTACCACGTAGGACTACTTTACCCGTAAGTCTATAAAGGGATCCATGTAGGCCTACTTGTACTCGTCAGTCTATAAAGTGAACCACGTAGGACTACTTTACTCTTCAGTCTATAAAGTGTACCACGTACTACTTTTCTCGTAAGTCTATAAAGTGTACCTCGTAGGACTACTTTTCTCGTAAGTCTATAAAGTGAACCACGTAGGACTACTTTTCTCGTAAGTCTATAAAGTGAACCACGTAGGACTACTTTTCTCGTAAGTCTATAAAGTGATCCATGTCGGCCTACTTGTCCTCGTCTGTCTATAAAATGTACCACGTAGGACTACTTTAATCGTAAGTCTATAAAGGGATCCATGTCGGCCTACTTGTCCTCGTCTGTCTATAAAATGTACCACGTAGGACTACTTTTCTCGTAAGTCTATAAAGTGTACCTCGTAGGACTACTTTACTCGTCAGTCTATAAAGTGTGCCACGTAGGACTACTTTACTCTTCAGTCTATAAAGTGTACCACGTAGGACTACTTTACTCGTAAGTCTATAAAGGGATCCATGTCGGCCTACTTGTACTCGTCAGTCTATAAAGTGTACCACGTAGGACTACTTTTCTCGTAAGTCTATAAAGTGATCCATGTCGGCCTACTTGTACTCGTCTGTCTATAAAATGTACCACGTAGGACTACTTTACTTGTCAGTCTATAAAGAGTACCACGTAGGACTACTTTACTTGTCAGTCTATAAAGTGTAACACGTAGGACTACTTGTACTCGTAAGTCTATAAAGAGTACCACGTAGGACTTCTTTACTCGTAAGTCTTTAAAGTGTACCACGTTGGACTACTTTACTCGTACGTCTATAAAGTGTACCACGTACGACTACTTTACTCGTACGTCTATAAAGTGTACGTCGTAGGACTACTTTCCTCGTAACTCTATAAAGTGTACCACGTATGACTACTTTACTCGTCAGTCTATAAAGTATACCACGTAGGACTACTTTACTCGTAAGTCTATAAAGTGATCCATGTCGGCCTACTTGTACTCGTCTGTCTATAAAGTGTACCTCGTAGGACTACTTTACTCGTAACTCTATAAAGTGTACCACGTAGGACTACTGTACTTGTCTGTCTATAAAGTGTACCACGTTGGACTACTTGTATCGATACAGGCAAAAGTCTACTGACGAAACGTACTTTACTTGTCTGTCTATAAAGTAAACCATGTAGAACTACTTTACTCGTAACTCTATAAAGTGTACCACGTAGGACTACTTTACTTGTCAGTCTATAAAGTGTACCACGTAGGACTACTTTACTTGTCTGTCTATAAAGTGTACCACGTAGAACTACTTTACTCGTCAGTCTAAGCAGTGTACTACATAGGACTACTTTTACTCGTCATTACCCCGATTTACTACCTTTATTCATCATTCTATAACGCGTACCACGTAGGGCTACTTTTACTCGTTATTCTATAACGCGTACCACGTAAGACTATTTTTATTCATCATTTTATAAAGTATACCACGTAGGACAATTGTTTTTTATTCATGTATTATATCAAGTTTATGGTTTCTGCGCTAGGCTACTTATATTAATAATTCTAATTTTACTGCGGGAAAATTGAGAAGAAAAAGTAAGATCTGTACCAATTTCATCAACAAAGCATTTGATTTCGTTTTCCGATATCATACATAGAGCGCATTAAATCTTCTTTACAATTCTGCTCCGTTATTACCACCGTACATTTATAATAGCGTCGGTTTTAATGTGTCGTTATCTGGAAAGTTGTGAATCGGTATGAGGTATAATGCATAAGTACCTATTCAAAGTCACCCCTGGCAGACTTACACATGTTTGTGATATCCAAGGATCGCTCAAGTTTCTTAAATAGAAAAACAAATCTTATCCTACCTGTCAATGCGTTTAGAACGCGATAAACGATTGCAGCACAGCAATAAATAAATACAAATTGTATAGTAAAATGACACGTAAAATTAAATTGCATAACTTTGCATAAAAGCCGAAAAAAGTATCAGAAGGAACCAATAAATGTTTATTTCTTGCTTTTTTCTTTTTCGCGCCAAGAAGAGACATTTTGTTATGCAAAGACGATAAGACCACAAGCTTGTTCAAATGCAAAGCCTATGATACAGACAAGGGAGACAACCTTAGGCGTTTGTGTGATAGGTTACTGTTTGCCTACCAACTAGGAGTACATCAGACGTGTCTATATTCTGTATAGTCATCAATAGTATTGATAGCCAGTAATACGTAGAGATCCTACACGAACAGAAGGATGAACGGAACATCAATTGTTCGATTGCCGATACAACCAGCATACAGAATACTTCGATACAGAAGGCAGACAGAACATTTCGGTACAGACTGCAGACAGAAATTATCAATACAAACAAGACGAAAATTATTGATACATGACGTCAGACAGCAAATGTCGATACAGACTAAAGACAGAAGTTATCGATACAGACTGCAAACAGAAATTATCTCTATGTAGCCTGCAGACAAAAATAATCGATACAGTCTAAAGATAGAAATTGTCGATATACACAGCAGTCAGAAAATGTCGATACAGACAACAGATTTACGTATCGATAAAGACAAATAACGGAACGTATCGATACATGCAACTGACGGAACGTATCGATACAGGCAACTGACGGAATGTATCGATTCAGGCAACTGACGGAACGTATCGATACAGGCAACAGACGGAACGTATCGATACAGACAACAGACGGAACGTATCGATACAGACAACTGACGGAACGTATCGATACAGGCTACTGACAGAACGTATCGATACAGGCAACAGACGGAACTTATCGATACAGGTAACAGACGGAACGTATCGATACAGGCAACTGACGAAACGTATCGATACCGGCAACAGACGGAACGTATCGATACAGGCAACAGACGGAACGTATCGATACAGGCAACAGACGGAACTTATCAATACAGGTAACATACGGAACGTATCGATACAGACAACTGACGAAACGTATCGATACAGGCAACAGACGGAACGTATCGATACAGGCTACTGACGAAACGTATCGATACAGGTAACAGACGGAACGTATCGATACAGACAACAGACGGAACGTATCGATACAGGCATTTGACGGAACGTTTCGATACAGGCAACAGACGGAACGTTTCGATACAGAAAACAGACGGAACGTATCGATACAGGCTACTGACGAAACGTATCGATACCGGTAACAGACGGAACGTATCGATACATGTAACAGACGGAACGTATCGATACAGACAACAGACGGAACGTATCGATACAGGCATTTGACGGAACGTATCGATACAGACAACTCACAGAATGTATCGATACAGGCAACTGACGGAACGTATCGATACATGCAACTGACGGAATGTATCGATACAGGCAACAGACGGAATGTATCGATACAGGCAACAGACAGAACGTATCGTTACAGGCAACAAACGGACCGTATCGATACAGACAACAGACTGAACGTATCGATACAGGCAACTGACGGAATGTATCGATACAGACAACAAGCTAACGTATTGATACAGACAACAGACTGAATGTATCGATGGAGACATATCTCAAAACTGTCGATACTGACCACGGGCGCGTGTTGTCGGCCTAGACAACAGACAAACTGGTTTCCGTCTGGTACAGCGAAGTCAATGTCCGAGAATGTGTAAGCGATGCGAAGACGGGTGAACCTATTTTACCGACTTTCGACGTTAGACTTGTGCCTGTGGGCGACCTGGAAGATTAAGTGGGTTCGAAAAGGTCAATATATGTAGATATACAAAGAGAGAAAAACGCAAACTCGTCCTTGCAAAGATATTGGTCAGGCCTACAATCGAGTCAATGTTGGATTTGTCCACACCATTAACGATATTCAGCCACCGTCCGTCCAGCCGGCGAGTCGGCCATCGGCTATTGGCGTAAGTGGTCACGTGATCAAGATGATACTGCATGCTGTAAATTTCGTAAAAATCGGATAAAAACGATTGGGAGGCAACTATTCCACCTACAGAAGTGTTTCCTTATGCTATACGGCCGTACCAGGGACACCAAAGACAAGGGAAGTTCTCGGATCGGTCGAGGATTCAGAACTGTCCATTTACAGTTTGTACTATTGTTTGCAAAAATGTCTACCTAATACTATTTATATTAATCAATCGATTGTTCTTATGCTACAATGATTGTCTTTGTAGCTATCAAATCGTCCTTGGCTCGAATCAAGCTGACAGTGCTATGTGGTATCGACCCTGGCTCCACTGGCGCACCAGCCATTTTAAGTACTGTTCTGTCTGCACGCGATTAAGCTTCCTTGTAAACCGGAGTTGGATGCTGAGGAGTTCCCTGGGCACGCTTTGTGCCGGAGTGTCAGACAGGGCGGGGCGGACGAATGGCTTTTAATAGTTAACCAGTACACACGTTCCCAACTATCAATACATTTAGGTCAGGTGATATAGGTTAGCATGAATTAGCAACACGAGTAACTTCGTGTTCACGCTTCCCGTTATCGTTTACAGGACGTTCGGACAGACCTGTGGTTACCTCTTCATATAGGTCAGGTGATATAGGTAAGCATACACTAGCAACACGAATTGCAACGTCTCCACACGTACGTTATCGCTTACAGGACGTTTAGGACAGACTTGTTTGGAGGAATAAGAGAAAAACCGAAATGTCGTATCCAGTGACCTTTGTTATACGTTAGTACGACCTACCTGACTGACTCCTTTTATATGTAAAACATGATGGAGTGACGGTTGTAAATAGGTTCCTTTTTAAAAATTGAGAATCGGGTTTGGATTATTTTTCATAAAAAGGTTTATTTTGTCAACCATTTTGTAACCGTGTCGGTTAGTCACATAGTTGAACGCGATGTGACACAAGAGGACCGGCGTTACGTTAAGATTTAGAAAAGCCGTTGTCAACATTTTCCGGCGCATTTACAATGATAACCAATTTTCCATCAGTATATGGAAAGAAGTGAAAATGTCCCGGTATACAAGGAAACATAAAGTGCAGTGTGTACCAAACCCGGTGAGCAGCGATATCGTCTGTTATTTCGGATTAGTTATATATCTGGTGCATCCAGTGCCTGTTCCATTATATACCTTTTCCGTTAGCTTCAACTAATATGTTTTAGCAATGTAAATCTCTATTTGTTTTCATATTAACTTCAAAGTGATCACACCAGTGTTTGGCATGTAAGTCGCAGTAAAAGATCATTCTTGTCTGGTTTTCACAGTAAATGTATTCATAGAATTGTTCGGAGTTCCGAAACTTTGATCAGTCAAGATGGTTCACGCATTGCTCTATGAAGATGTTTGTGACGTTGAATAAATGGTGTTCATAGCGTTGCTTCGTTCAAGTCAAAAGCCGGGTAAACAGGCACTTGAAGGACTTGCCAATCAAAATCAACCAAACAGAGTGAAGAAATAGCTGTAAATATATACATATGGGCAACATAGAGTGATGCTACTTTTAACCTCTTTTACGAACAGTAAAGAATGCGCAACAACCAAAATATAAATGAGGAAACTATTAAGGAGGTCAAGAGACGGAAACGTCTATATACAGACCAAAGCCAGGTAGATCCAGGTGGGTAGATTAGTTGTTGCTGCATTGACCTGCAAATAAACCAATACTACGTGTCAGTGTCTATCTGTGATGTTCACAACATCGGTTACTTAAGGTGTTCGTAACGATCCCCAGCAACGCTTTCACATTGATGCCATTGAATTTGTTCACAGCAACGTCAACTAAAAGTGTGTAAAACAACGATTATTAAAGGTGTTGGAAGCAACGTCTATTGAATGTGTTCGTAAAAATCATTATTTAAAGTTTTTAAAACCGCACTCCATTTAAGTTATCGCAACAGTGGACACTAAATGTAATGGGATAAATGTCCATTTAAGATGTTTTTAACAAAATCAATAAATGGTGTTCATTGCAATGGCAATAGATGGCGTTCATAGCAATTTTCATAAATGATGGTTAAAACAATGCCCATAAATAGTGTTCACAGCAGTGCCCACATTATTTCTAAACATTTTCTTCAGGTTGGTAAGTATGGATTATGTGAAGTTCATTTTACACAACCAAAAATTTGTCCATGTGACGTTTTGATGACTAGTACGATATGTATACTGTCACCTTCATCAGACAAATGACCAATGAAGCGTATGCACACAAAGGTGTAAAATGTGTACGAGGTGTCCATAAAATCACTGTCGATTGCGGCGTATCCAGGTGGCTTCCTTTATCTGCTTCCTTTATCTTTATCGGCAGATAACGGAAGCCATCTGGATACGCCGCAGTGGGCCAGTTCTAAATCGAGACGAGGGGGCTCAAAGACTCTCGCACGTCTATGACCAATTGTTAACAAAGCTTAGCAGAATTGAGTAATTTCGGTACATATATAACAACTATTGTACATAGGTTTCCAGCGTAGGCTAAATCGACATCGATTGTATGGACAACTCGTACACATTTTACACCTTTGTGTACATATGGTACTAGTCATCGAAACGTCACATAGAAAATGTCATTAGTTGTGTAAAATGAACTTCTCATAAGTGCCCACATTGATAAGATGGAACCATCCTGTTCACTCTCTCTGTTCCGACTCTGCTCCCGTCCCATAGTTTTTTCTTTCTCTTTTCCTTAATTTCTTGGTAAATAACGACGAAATGATTTCACCAAAAGCGCGTTGTTCAAGCGAAATGATATTATTTATATATGTTTATACACGAGAAAGCAATATGAACACATATGCCTGTCTGAATTTTATGATTATGGAACCGTAAGCAATTTTTTCATACTACAAATCTTATTCAATAAAACAAGCGTAGATATACCTACGATATGATATGTTATGATATGTCAAACTGGTGGTTTTATATTAATTGCGAACCTATAAAGCTCCAGGTTTGTTTTTCTCAGACGACACTGACAGACAATGAGAGTTATCAACCTTCTCACGGGCTTTTTATAATCACGGCGTTACCGTTTATATTTACTGTCTGTATCAAACTTTCGATATTACTGTCAATAAATATCTTACTGACGTGTTGAACAAGACAGCATAACCTGAAAGCGCCGGAATGGTACTGTACCTCCTGTTTATTACAACAGTGTTGTAAACGACAGTTGTCAATGCTTAGAAAACACATCCATCAGTTAAACGTATGTTATGGAAAGGAGGGTTATTCGATAAATTTATATTCAAATTGACACAATAAGATTCTGTTCACGATCTTCACGCTTTTATACGTGTTGTGTCATATATGTAACATTTCTGCCAAGAGTGTTATGTTGTTAAGTATCCTCCTGAAAACTTACAAGAACCAAATCTGACCCACTGAACACTGAAGATAACTATATTTCATTATGCGTATTTTGGTATATCATTAATAATGGGGGGGAAAAAGGAACAATTGTAAAATATGTTTGTGTAAAGTCTATTATTTACTGAAAAAGTAGAGTTCGTATGTCAGAAAATTGTTCCTAGCGTGTAAGTCTAATTAAAATCTCCTAACTTATGTACCGATGGAGGTTAAGTTATACTTTGTGGTAATTCAGTACAGAGCAGCAGCCGATCTATAGTCTGGTGGAGCATGAGAATACGTCTGTCCGTCTCTTTAGATAAACCCTGGCTGTGTGTATACCCAAGTAAACACACACCCACTTGCAAGGAGATTGACAATATTATTGAAGAAATCAAATTATATATTTTATTATTTTCTGTATTATGGACGATGTGTTGGTGCGATCAATTTCCTTCGTAATTACTTGGTATGCCGCAGTATCATTAGATTGCCGAGTCCTCTGTGGTTTCTCTACTGGAGCTATTGATCCGGGTTTCTCGTGATCCGCCCGAACACGTCCGGGCCAGCGTTTATAGTCGCCCTGGTCTCCGCAGGGAGCGGAGTTCATGCATGTACCGTCATCTGCGGATTGCTTTGCCCTTTCATGTTATTGTTTTACTCACACAAATGTGTCCAACAATCGCATGTATAACACTCACACCCACCTGTGTAACATGATATGTATATACTCACACCCACCTGTGTAACATGATATATATATACTCACACCCACCTGTGTAACATGATATGTATATACTCACATCTACCTGTGTAACATGATATATATATACTCACACCCACCTGTGTAACATGATAT
>NW_018404940.1:976785-1187698 GCF_002113885.1 Mizuhopecten yessoensis | reverse complement strand
GCCCGCCCGCCCGCCCGCCCGCGTGATAACATAATACGTCCCCGTCTTCGACGGGCGTATAATATACTCACATCTACCTGTGTAACATAATATGTATATACTCACACCCTCCTGTGTAACATGATATGTATATACTCACATCTTCCTGTGTTATATCAAATGTTTCGATATAGACGCTTACTAGCAAAATACCACCCGTATTCATTTCTAACAGTAAAACATAACCAATGCGCACGTCTACCTGTGAAACACAATCCATACTCATACCTACCTGTAAAACATGACCCATTCCCATTTCTACCTGTGAAACAATCCATACTCACATTTATCTATGAAACGCAATTAGTAGTATGGATTATCTCACATCTACCTGTTAAACAATGCCCATTTTTGGACACATGTAAAATTAGCCAATCTCACATCTACCTGTAAAAATCTAAATTCAACGGTTTTTTGTTCGATTCTGTCCATGCCAACTTAAATTTTGATGATTTGAATTACGGTTCCGATAACAGGAATGGCACCAGTGTGGACACTGTTGGCGCGTGATCACGTGATGTTTATATCCTCTCATCATGAACGATAGGAATTTATTGGAGTAAAAATTATCTTGCCTTTACGATGCAGTTCCATTTTTCATGACTTGCTTTTAATTATTTTTCCAGATGCATATAATATCGACAAATAGCCAATGACTTCATATTGCTTGTGTTTGATGGTTTGATTGTTGATGAAGATCACCTCCCTTGTTTGGTTGTACCCTTGCAGTCTGCACTTTTCCGTACTCAGTGCATGAAGAGGCAGTATAACGCAATTTCTACAGCAGCACGTCTTTATCAAGACCACGAGCCATGGCTAATAGCACGTAATGAATGACGAGTAAGCATACGTGGTTAGTCCAGGTCCCGTCCCCTCAGCATGGCCAGCTTACGTCTCTATAACCTCAAATGTACTATCGTCCCTCTAGTCACATATGACAAGTGACACTATCACGTCATAATTGCTTTGTCACTTGCAATCTTTTGAAAATTAAAACAAAACAAAAATGTTATGTATTCCGAGAGATTATTTTATTTGAATGTCTTGCTTGAGGTAGATTAGGCTATATATGTTGAAGCAAGAGTTAGATCAGCGACATGCAATTGTAAGTTAGAAACATGCGTTGGTATATCTCCTCCTGTCGATTAAGTCTCGCTATCACAGTCAAAGAAATAGAGCTGTTTTACAGTTTTGATCCTTTTAACACTTAGCGATTAATTAGCCTAAATGAAGTGCAAAGGATGCAGAAAGAACGGTAAGTGTTTTATACAGGTACGGGGTCATTGCCTGTGTTCTGTAGCACGTAACACTGCAGCTCTGCATAGCCTTGTAACCTCACACATGTTGAACTATAAACCAGCATTAGTATATTATACATGACTATGACAACGTGTGTATTAATTGCTTACTCTGAAGACCTGACAATACATAAACATAACTGTAAAATTCCGTCCAGCGTGCTCCCGTCTGATTTCCAAAACAGTAGCTTTCGTGTGGGTAGGTTGAGTAGATACGGACTCGGCTTTGGGGTAATGTTTTGCTTGTAACTGCGAGGTAATTGATTTCCTTGCCCCGTGTAATCGTCCGTTTTGAGTTATTCTTCAATTAGCGGCCATGATGATTCAACTTTATTTGGCAAGAAAAATGAATTCTAATAGCACGATTTATTTGAGCGTTTATGTAAACTTTTTGCACTAAAGATTTGTTTTATTATAAAATCTTACATTTAGCCGTTGGTGTTTTCAGTGCCAATGGAAAATTTAAATATCAATCTGATGAAATTGGAACGATTTGTTTTTGAAATGTTATAGAAACAGTGTCCGACTTCCTGTGTTTCGGAATAATAATAATTCCTGATGAAATCGTTTTGGTAACCGGCAAAAACCACTCCGCAATAAACCAAGGATTTCGGGGGATGATTTGTTGCATAAAGTTGTATTACACACATTCCGAAATATGCAAATATGGATTTTATTGACAGGAAAGATTCATGAATTGTGTGGAATAAAAGGAGACATCAAATAACAGGTTTTACCTTTTGACAAGCGTTTTCTCCTATCTGTAATCTGATCACAGTCGATCCCGGCCGAGCTACATCTCGGCTCACCGATAACAGAACCTTTCCATAATTGTTCTCATTTACATTGCAAAGTTTTGAAAACGGATATGATGGTATTGCGGAAAATCAGGAAATACATCTGGTTGATTTTTTACACGAAGAAATTTCGATACTGATCATAATGTAAAGGCAAACAACACAAAGTGCACGATCTCTTTAAAAAAAAACACACCGCTAATGACCACGAATAAATACCAATACTTGAACAATAAATTTTGAGTGCACTTTTAGTCACGTGATTGGGCAGTGCATGTTTCGTATGGTCTGCTTTGAAACACGACATGCATGTACCCAAACACGGCCATCAGTCACCCTGGCGAGCTGCCGCTATAGATCACCTCTCAGTGATCGCCTGGGCGGCACTTCACGTCTATATATAAAGTATATACGGTCCGCGTCTTCTTCCTCCTTAAATATCACGGCAGACGATAGATGACGTGGTCTAAAATGGGGACATTTTGTGTGCCATGATTATGATAAATTTTGACCAATCAAAAAAAGCTGATTTGTGTGTTCCGGCTGCGACATTAATCTCGCGACTATTGTCCGTCCTGTTCCGGTTATAAATGTATTATTCAGAAATCCCCGGACTGGTCACAGAAAACACTGGAATAATTGATGGGACCTAGCGCGCGCGTCTCGCTATCACAGACTTCCTCTCGCTGCCGATATATGGGAGAGGTTGATATTGGTGCAGACTGACCCTGGATCGGAGCCGAGCTAGCAATGGCCGCCCTGTAGGCAGTTTAGAGGAGACGAAGTATTGTACCGTGATTGTCTCTGCTATTGCCATTTCATCGATGGAAAATTGAATTTGGAGCATGTCTAATTCTGTTATCGTTTCGACCATGTTGGGAAAAAAGAAAACCCTACAGAAAATAACAAGAATATTGATTAAGATAATAGAAACAAAGTTCATTTATAATATGTTTTTTACAGAAAAACACGTTTATCACAACATATAAGCTAATATTAAGGACAAGAAAGCAATTGTCTTATAACATGACAATATACATGTATCTGATGACTTCCGGTTGTTGAGACTATAGCGCACGTGTCTAATAACATGACTGTTTATGTTATAACTTCCTGTTGTCGAGACTTTATAGCAAGTGTCTGATTACATTACAGAATATATTTGATAGTATCCGGTTTTAGTGACTGTAATACATAACAAGTGTCTGATAGCACCACAACTGATTTAATAATTTCCGTTTCTATTTTATAATTTCCGGTTCTAATATCGGTAGAACAAACTGACTTTAACGTTGTGCCACGTTTACCACTAGATATTTGTTAAGCACAACACAATCAACCTATTCATTTTTAGTGGCTAACCTATGCTGAATATGTTCTGTTGATGTGTAGAAGCCTTGCGTGAAACTGGTCCGTTTTCTACTCGAGTACAATCTTAAACAAGTTTCTTGTTTTCCCTGAAGAATGGACTTGTCGTTCCGGCTCTCTCTCTCTTGCTCTTTGAACAATCTTAATAGAATTACAACAGAAAATAATAATGAAAACGAAAGTGCCTCTCCCGCCTTTCACGTGCCAATTAACGAACCAATCGCTTGAACGCGATGCAATCAAGCCCTTGTCACTACTTCTGGGGGACATTATGGGGTAATTGACACAACTTTGTTTTTAAATCGTTTGATCTTAATGCCTTTGACCTGAAACATCCAAAGCCATAAAATCAAAAATTCATGGAGAACATTTATGGATTCATTAGACCAACTTCTCCAAACGGGCTGGGTCTTCAAATTAGACGTCATCAAATTCGGCCATAAGACCAAGGGAAGGTCTGATTAGTCCGTGGACGTGACGTTTTGTTTGCACAATCTGGCTGTGCAGTGGCCCGTAATTATATCTGTGACAATGTTAGCATTAGCAGACGTCTCTTACCACACCATAGCCTCGATGTGCAAACTAATTACCCCTCATGATCGATTCCTGCCCCCATCACTTTGGGCCCGACTTCCCGCGCCCTGGACTAATCTTCGTGTAAGTACTGTAGCAAGTATTGTCATCTCAATCTCCTGTTTATAAATACTGTCATCCTACCCTTAGTTTTACGAGCTTTGTCATCTTACCCTCTTTTTATGAGCGTTTTCAAGTTACCCTCCTGTCTATAAGTATTGTCAGCGTACACCCTCTGTATAAGTATTGTCATCTTAACCCTCCTCTGTTTGAGTATTGTCATCTTACCCTCAACTGTACGAGTATTGATATTTTACATTTTTGTTTTTAAGTGTTATCATTTTACCCACCTGTGTTTAAGTATCGTCATCTTAGCCCCTGTGTATAAGTATTGTCATCTTACCCTCAATTGTACGGGTATTGATATCTTCAATTCTTGTTTTTCAAGTGTTATCATTTTACCCACATGTGTTTAAGTATTGTCATCTTAGCCCCTGTGTATTCGTATTGTCATCTTAACCCATGTGTATATGAATTGTCACCATACTCTTCTGTCTATACGTATTGTTATCTTCCCTCCTGTGAAATGTGCCGGAGGAAAAATTACCGTACATTTGAATTAATCCTCTTGTTGAAATAATGTTTCTTTCCTCGCCATTACCACAATTGAATGAATATATGTATGATTTATGCACAGGAGAGAAAGCTGGCCATTATTATACATCGAAGGGTAATATGACAATACGTCTTAACCTGTACAATATGCATTGCACAACCTGTTAAACGCGAAATCTGTATTCTTCTTATCTCTTACACACGAAATTTCTAAAGTTCGTTTCCTGATCAACACGAAATTTCTGAAAGTGTTTTCCTGTAAAATACGAAATTTCTACAGTTCCTTCATGTTAAACATGAAATTATATCAGTTCCTTTCCTGTTCAGCATTAAACAGTTTTAGTTCCTTTTCTGTTCAACACGAAATTTGTTGATTTCTTTTTGTTCCTTTTCGTTGTTAATACAAAACTCGCACAGTCCTTTCTTGTTCAACACAACAAGTTTAACTTTAGGGTTGAATATGATTTTGAAATGATGCATATGAAAGGTTGGTTCGTTTTGATTACCAATATTTGGTATGAATATGTCATAAAAGTAGCGCCATTTACAAGTCTTATGTGATAAACACACGTGCCGTCTCAGAAAGTGTCATTTACTTTGCAAGAAGAGAGTTATTCAAAGACCATTCGCTCCACGCAGTGGACAATCCTGATGTGCCGTTCTCCTATCATGTTATATTTTCAATACCATTCTTCTTACTCATAGAACTGACCGTCTTCTTCCAACCATCAAATTTAACATAACACTTACCGTCTACGTATTAACAAAATCATCAAAGACTTTCTCCCATTGTTTCATAACTATGACAGTTGTATAGAAAAATGCTTTCCAACGTTGTTATATGATTTCCGACAGAATTTACACATAGTTTACAAATAAAACGTTTTTTCTTTATGTTTTTGCTAATGATACATTATATTCTTTAAACTCGGTAAACTGAAATCATTCTCGCTGTTGAAGATATTAAAAGTGTGAAGATTTTATTCACCTTTGGTGCTATTGAACAATCCGAACGATTCTGTATTTATAACCGCAAATTAACGGAAGGAAGATTATCTGATTGTGGTATCTCAAAATGTCACAAGTATGTCTACGTTCTTGGTTGTGACATCTCAAAATGTCACAAGTATGTCTTCGTTCTTGGTTGTGATATCTCAAAATGTCACAAGTATGTCTACGTTCTTGGTTGTGATATCTCAAAATGTCACAAATATGGCTTCGTTCTTAGTTGTGGGTGGTTCTCTTTCTTATTGATCTCAAAAATAGATAGCCACCAGACAGCCATACTCAATTCGACCGTTGAAGTTTGTTATTGCTATTTCTCAGTCCGCCCTTTTCTCGAATTCCGTCTGCACGTTCTTCATGTTCCCTAGATTTTCAGTTTTCATCTTCAGATGAAGAACCTGGCTGCTAGAAATAAGAAATCGGTCATGATTTTATCACGCCTTGCTGCTCTGGTTAAAACGTTAAAACATCGCACTTTTAAAGCTTAATGTCAAACATAGAATTATGACATAACTATCACTCCAACAGATATGAGGCAATAATAGAAAATAACTGACAAAATTTAACATTGCATTGAGTTAGACAATAGAATACGATCGTGGTTGAAAAATATCCTGATTAATAATATTATTAAATACAGCACGTGCGCAAAGGTTGATTTTGATACTATTCATTACCAACACGAGTAAGTACGTGCTATGAAACAGTTCCTCACAAGGTTCCCTTACAAAACATGTGCTATTTATTTTATTAAATGATATCACAATAAAAATGAACGTATTGTGAAATAAAATTAGTTTTGACGATTTGTTTTGTATTATTATTCACTGAACAACGAAATTGAACTACGGTGTGCTGAAATACCAAAACCCACGGATTGTAGTTGACGGTGTGTTATCGTTTTTATCTTACGATGGGTTATTTTAAAGGTAACGAAAGATACGCAGTAAGCCTTGCATCTTCAATGGCTTTAAAAAAATGTACAGCTTTTGTGATATGAAACTTCCAAATGTGCCGTTTAGGTTGCAACGTATTTTGAGCAATATACTAAGTAATATTTTTCTATTAAACAATCCTCTTTTAATAAACAGGAGGACACTAGCCGTATGCTCAATACTGTTATTTGATACCTGAAGTCCCAAGGAACTGTCCTGAATACCGTTTCTGACCTAGGAAGGGCCAGGAGATATTATCACAAAAGGTGTAAACAGCAAGGATAATCTAAGTGAGTCCTTGTTACTTTAGGACCGAGTGGTTAAGTCGTCCGACCGTCTTGACCACTATAGCCCTCCACCACTGGGTCGTGGGTTTGAGTCCTACATGGAGCAGTCGCCAGGTACTGACCGCAGGTCGGTGCTTTTTCTCCGGGGAACTCCAGCTGTACTCCACGACCATGGCAGGACGTAAAACAAACAAATATACCTCTTCATGGCATCGAGTTGTTGGCAAGAAAAACCATGGCGCAATTGGCAAAGGAAGAACAGGCTTTCTCATGCTGAAGACTCGTCGTCTGGGAGGAAGAGACTTCCTAATGCACGCATTAATCACGTTATTGGATTGTTTGGACTGAAACGATCTCTAACGAAGGTCGTTACTGCATGATGAACACCGGGCCTTATTGCCGAGTAAGTATGGGATCGCCAGAAACATTGGTGTATAACAATATCTGATAATTTTGTTGGAAGACAAAATGGAATAACAGAAATTTCACTATCTGATAATAACTACAGCATATTTCTCGGAGGTTTTGTCCAAAACTACTTTTTATTAAATGTTTGTATGTAGAATAATACGGCGTACAAGTATTATTCCCAACACTTCACAATTCTCTTACACAACGACCCTTTGGATAAAGAACAATCTCACAACAGTATATCGAAGTCTGTCTTCTAATCCTCACTGATTATAACAAACCGTTGTCAATGGACAATCTCTCACTATGGTATAAAGAGATGTGTTTCCTCACACTTATTTTTAATTTAACCCATTTGATAATGAAAAGACTCTCACAAATATAAACGAAATCTGCCCTTCAAACTCCCGCTATTTATAACAACCGACAGACAAAGAATAGTTCATATTCCTCTTCCGGTTGTTTTTACACGTGTTCATTTGGTCTGCGCGACATTCAAGATATCAATACTGAAATACCAAAATGAAAATCGCGATTTCACTTTCAGATTTTGGGTCGAAATATCAAAATTCGTTTAAGAAACGTTTAAATATGAAGTTTTGCTCAAAGGAAAAAATAAAACCATACGAAACAATACATGTAAACAAAAACAGAGTTTATTTTATTTTGATCACGATTTGTTCTTGTACTAATCGCGAAGTTATTGTTGTTGTCTCGTTCTCAAACAGATTTACAGGTGAGACGTACAACGGCAACCACTGCCAACTGTACAGCTCCAAAGTATCATCGCTCATCCTTCTCTCAGCTTCCCTATCTTGACGTGTCAGGGATGACAGACGTTACTTGTGCTGTCTATTTGTCATTGTTTCAAAACTTTGGACAACCACAGATCAGAACAACATGAAAACAACAGTTGTACCTTTCTTGTACCGTAGACTCAGTATCAGTAGCTGTATGGGTACTGTATCTATGGTGGTAAAGTATGTATCAATGTAACGCTGTGCGTTATGGTGATTGAACTTTACACACACTATCTTCTTACATATTAAATTGTAAATAGTGCGTTAAAGTTCAGTTATTTGTGGTATATCGCTGTTGACCTATTATTTTATCAACTATGCACTTGTGATGGGGTCAAGACGTTGTTATATAAACTTGAAAGATTGATATCTATTGAGAACAAAGTCCGAGGTCGATATCTTTCTTCCGGTATAATTTCACATCATTTTCTAATATGTTACATATGCATAACAATGCTCCAAACTAGGTTACAAAGACATGGTACACAAAAAGCATAGTTATCCTCTGGAACCTTATACCTTTTTTTAACAAAATAATACAACAAAATGAAGGATAATTAATAAGACTCAGGCAATTCAGTTTAACATTTTCATCAAGCGGTCTCTAAACCTTATGAAACTGACCAGTGCAATATATTTCCTAGTCATTATTGTCTTTTGTTAATTTGTTGCAATATGTACGTTTTCATTAAGCCGTTTTGTACTTAGCTATGACCGATACATTTGAGCCGACAGGAAAGTCCATAAGGATGATATTACGTCTATATATTTTATGTTAACAACGTAGATATTCAGATATTGTAGATACTTACATTGTAGAGCATTACACTGTAGATAATAACACTGTAGATACTTACATTGTAGATAATAATATAGCAGATACTTACATTGTAGATCATTACACTGTACATAATAACATTGTAGATACCTACATTGTAGATAATTACACTGTACATAATAACATAGTAGATACTTACATTGTAGATTATTACACTGTACATTATAACATAGTAGATTCTTACATTGTAGATCATTACACTGTACATAATAACATAGTAGATGCTTACACTGAAGATACTTACATTGTAGATAATAACATTGTAGATACTTACATTGTAGATCATTACACTGTACATAATAACATTGTAGATATTTACATTGAAGATCATGACATTGTACATAATAACATAGTAGATACTTACATTGTAGAGCATTACACTTTACATAATAACATAGTAGATACTTACATTGTAGATCATTACACTGTACATAATAACATAGAAGCCATTTACATTGTAGAGCATTACACTGTACATAATAACATAGTAGACATTTACATTGTAGAGAATTACACTGTACATAATAACATAGTAGATACTTACATTGTGGATCATTACACTGTACATAATAACATAGTAGATACTTACATTGGAGAGCATTACACTGTACATAATAACATGGTAGATACTTACATTGTAGATCATTACACTGTACAGAATAACATAGTAGATACTTACATTGTAGATTATTACACTGTACATAATAACATAGTAGATACTTACATTATAGATCATTACACTGTACATAATAACATAGTAGACATTTCCATTGTAGAGCATTACACTGTACATAATAACATAGTATATTCTTACATTGTAGATCATTACACTGTACATAATAACATGGTAGATACTTACATTGTAGATCATTACACTGTATATTATAACATAGTAGATTCTTACATTGTAGATCATTACACTGGACATAATAACATAGTAGACATTTACATTGTAAAGCATTACACTGTACATAATAACATAGTAGATTCTTATATTGTAGATCATTACACTGTACATAATAACATAGTAGATACTTACATTGTAGATTATTACACTGTACATAATAACATTGTAGATCATTACACTGTACATATTATCATTGTAGATATTTACACTGAAGATCATTACACTGTACATAATAACATAGTAGATACTTACATTGTAGATCATTACACTGTACATTATAACATAGTAGATTCTTGCATTGTAGATCATTACACTGTACATAATAACATAGTAGATTCTTACATTGTAGATCATTACACTGTATATTATAACATAGTAGATTCTTACATTGTAGATCATTACACTGTACATAATAACATAGTAGACACCTACATTGTAGATTATTACACTGTAGATAATAACATTGTAGATATTTACATTGTAGATCATTACACTGTACATAATAACATTGTAGATACTTAGTTTGTAGATCATTACACTGTACATAAGAACATTGTAGATACTTACATTGTAGATAATAACATGGTAGATACTTACATTGTAGATTATTACACTGTACATAATAACATAGTAGATACCTACATTGTATATTATTACACTGTAGATAATAACATTGTAGATACTTACATTGTAGATCATTACACTGTACATTATAACATAGTAGATTCTTGCATTGTAGATCATTACACTGTACATAATAACATTGTTGATACTTAGTTTGTAGATCATTACACTGTACATAGGAACATTGTAGATACTTACATTGTAGATAATAACATGGTAGATACTTACATTGTAGATTATTACACTGTACATAATAACATTGTATATAATAACATTGTAGATACTTACATTGTAGATCATTACACTGTACATAAGAACATTGTAGATACTTACATTGTAGATAATAACATAGTAGATACCTACATTGTAGATTATTACACTGTTCATAATAACCATGTAGATACTTACATTGTAGATTATTACACTGTAGATAATAACATTGTAGATACTTACATTGTAGATACTTACATTGTAGATAATAACATAGTAGATACTTACATTGTAGATTATAACACTGTAGATAATAACATTGTAAATGCTTACATTGTAGATTATTACACTGTTGATAATAAAATTGTAAATACTTACATTGTAGATACTTACATTGTAGATAATAACACTGTAGATACCTACATTGTAGATCATTACACTGTACATAATAACATTGTAAATACTTACATTGTAGATACTTAGATTGTAGATACTTACATAGTAGATTATTACACTGTTGATAATAAAATTGTAAATACTTACATTGTAGATTATAACACTGTAGATACCTACAATGTAGATTATTACACTGTACATAATAACATTTTAGATATTTACATTGTAGATAATATCACTGTAGATACCTACAATGTAGATTATTACACTGTAGATAATTGTATGGTAGATAATAACTTTGTAGATACCTACATTTAGATACTTACATTGTAGAAAATAACACTGTAGATACTTACATTGTAGATTCTTACATTGTAGATACTTACATTGTAGATTATTACACTGTACATAATAACACTGTAGATATTTACATTGTAGATCATTACACTGTACATAATAACATTGTAGATATTTACATTGTAGATAATAACACTGTAGATACCTACATTGTAGATTATTACACTGTAGATAATAACATTGTAGATACTTACATTGTAGATTATTACACTGTACATAATAACATTGTAGATACTTACATTGTAGATATTTACACTGAAGATCATTACACTGTACATAATAACATTGTAGATACTTACATTGTAGATTATTACATTGTAGATAATAACATTGTAGATACTTACATTGTAGATTATTACACTGTAGATAATTGTATGGTAGATAATAACTTTGTAGATACCTACATTGTAGATTATTACACTGTTCATAATAACCATGTAGATACTTACATTGTAGATTATTACACTGTAGATAATAACTTTGTCGATACTCACATTGTTGATAATCACATTTTAGATACTTACATTGTTGATAATTACATTTTAGATACTTACTTTGGTGATACATGTATGGTAAAAACCCTTTTTAATATAAACATTGTAAGTACTTCGATTGAAGATATTTAGTTTGCCGACACATACACTGCTGATCTACGTATTGGAGATACATACATCGTTGATATACTTACCTGGTAGATACTTACATTGTTGATACCTATATTGTTGATATGGTTTTTGTAGAAACGTACAATCATACAAGTGATACTTTTATCAGGATTATAAAACTCCATCGCATGATGTAACGGAGGTGAATAGAAACCATTCTCCCGAGGGGATCATAAAATTGAAGTAAAACCCGAAGCTCTGTCAATGTGTGATTGACGAGGGAGTAATTCTCTATCTGTCTAGCGTTACAGATAAATGGGTACTGTCTCTCATACCTACTATCAAAATCAAACAAGTACGTCCTCAATGAACACCAACGGTCGACATCTTGTAATGGCTTACTAGTTATTCATTAACAACATTTTTCTGTCAAACGTTTCTTTAAACGATGTTGCCATCGACACATTTGTTTCATATTTTTATTTATCATACCAAACTCTCTACTATATAGTTTGTCAAAATGCTTTTCTATTCTTTTATCAAGAGAAAAAAATGGTCACGCCCCCGAAACTACTTTTTTTCTGTGTCGGCAACATTAAAGTATATGCAATGCAAAATGCCGGTGAACTTTTGATAATTGGTAGACTTAAGTCTATCCTAACTTAACCGAGTAAATCTAGGCATTACTGAAAGAGAAAAGGTAACTTCCATTTAACAAAATTAATATAAAAAAATAAGTTAAAACAAAAATAAGAGTACGGTTGTTATTTTTCTTTGTTTCCATCGTCTGCTGTCCAACAAAACAATCAATAACAAGACACAGGATTAAACAACTGAAGACAATTCAGATTTAAGCATAGGAAACCCCCTCCTAAAACGAAATTGTCTTTACACTGTAGCTGATTTTTTTAGGAAAAATATTCAAACTTTTGCTATTACCATGCTTGTTTCAAATTTTCCGGAGCAAAAACGACACAAGAGACAAAATGTAGCAATGTTGTGCATTTCATCAATGGAAGACAGCATGGACTGATAATAAAGAAACTAGCCAAGTCCTTCAATTTCACATTCCGATATGTCAAAGTTGTGCTGTCTTTACAAAAACAAAAGGGTAGGCAAAAACCTTGCTTAGAATATCAAGACTACCTTGGTAGATGTCGATTGCCGACGGGCAGGTTTACCAAGGACTATGGACAAGTCTTATGGTCGCCATCATGATAGCGAAAATATTTCTTTGTGCGATATGAAAGTTGATGTTTCTTATTATGCTAGTTAGAGTACCTTGTGGTTTTGTTGTCACTACCCCAATTCTTGGTAGGAGGACGTGACATTACTTGGATTCGACTTGGTGTTCGACATGGTGAGTGTTGTTGTCACTGACCCTATTCTTGGTAGGAGGACGTGACCTTACTTGGATTCGACTTGGTGCCCGACATGGTGGGTGTTGTTGTCACTGACTCGATTCTTGGTAGGAGGACGTGACATTACTTGGATTCGACTTGGTGCTCGACATGGTGGGTGTTGTTCTCACTGACCCAATTCTTGGTAGGAGGACGTGCCATTACTTGGATTCGACTTGGTGTTCGACATGATGGGAGTTGTTGTCACTGACCCAATTCTTGGTAGGAGGACGTGACATTACTTGGATTCGACTTGGTCTTCGACATGGTGGGTGTTGTTGTCACTGACCCAATTCTTGGTAGGAGGACGTAACATTACTTGGTGTTCGACATGGTGGGTGTTGTTGTCACTGACCCGATTCTTGGTAGGAGGACGTGACATTACTTGGATTCGACTTGGTGTTCGACATGGGGGGTGTTGTTGTCACTGACCCAATTCTTGGTAGGAGGACGTGACTTTACTTGGATTCGACTTGGTGTTCGACATGGTGTGTGTTGTTGTCACTGACCCAATTTTTGATAGGAGGACGTGACCTTACTTGGATTCGACTTGGTGTTCGACATGGTGGGTGTTGTTGTCGCTGACCCTATTCTTGGTAGGAGGACGTGACATTACTTGGATTCGACTTGGTGTTGGACATGGTGTGTGTTGTTGTCACTGATCCAATTTTTGATAGGAGGACGTGACCTTACTTGGATTCGACTTGGTGTTCGACATGGTGGGTGTTGTTGTCACTGACACAATTCTTGGTAGGAGGACGTAACATTACTTGGATTCGACTTGGTGTTCGACATGGTTGGTGTTGTTGTCACTGACCCAATTCTTGGTAGGAGGACGTGACTTTACTTGATTCGACTTGGTGTTCGACATGGGGGGTGTTGTTGTCACTGACACAATTCTTGGTAGGAGTACGTAACATTACTTGGATTCGACTTGGTCTTCGACATGGTGGGTGTTGTTGTCGCTGACCCTATTCTTGGTAGGAGGACGTGACCTTATTTGGATTCGACTTGGTGTTGGACATGGTGTGTGTTGTTGTCACTGACTCAATTCTTGGTAGGAGGGCGTAACATTACTTAGATTGGACTTGGTGTTCGACATGGGGGGTGTTGTTGTCACTGACACAATTCTTTGTAGGAGGACGTAACATTACTTGGATTAGACTTGGTGTTCGACATGGTTGGTGTTGTCGTCACTGACCCAATTCTTGGTTGGAGGACGTGACCTTACTTGGATTCAACTTGGTGTTCGACATGGTGGGCGTTGTTGTCACTGACCCAATTTTTGATAGGAGGACGTGACCTTACTTGAATTCGACTTGGTGTTCGACATGGCGTGTGTTGTTGTCACTGACTCAATTCTTTGTAGGAGGACGTAACATTACTTGGATTCGACTTAGTGTTCGACATGGTGAGTGTTGTTGTCACTGACCCAATTTTTGATAGGAGGACGTGACCTTACTTGAATTCGACTTGGTGTTCGACATGGCGTGTGTTGTTGTCACTGACTCAATTCTTTGTAGGAGGACGTAACATTACTTGGTGTTCGACATGGTGGGGGTTGTTGTCACTGACACAATTCTTTGTAGGAGGACGTGACCTTACTTGGATTCGACTTGGTGTTCGACATGGTGGGTGTTGTTGATAAAGCTGAAGACGTTTACCCTTCCAGAATGTCCTGTTTCATTCGCCTTATATTTTTTCATAAATCTTAAATTAAATCTTTCATTCGTTTATACTTTGCCCTAGTTTTATCGATTTCGGGTTCGGGGTTTGGTTTTGTTGGTAATTCGGTATTCTCGTGTTTTTATCATTACATGTACCTTGTTGGACTGTACGTACACGTTTAGAACACGTTGCCGATAATAATATAATTGTGTTAAGCTCTATCTTTCCTATTTTTGTAATGTTTGTGGTTCCGTAAAGGAGACTTATTTACATGTGAAATCTTGTTTGAATTAGTTCCTTGCGTGGTGAATGCATTGCACAAAGTTTGTTCTATTTCGATGCAATGTATGATTTTTCTTTGCAATCGTCACTGTAACTTATTTTATTTTTTGTGTGAGGAATATTTCTAAGTGGAAACTGTGGCGAAACGTCAAATTGGTTATCAAATGTCACAACCGTGACTTTCGGAAAGATAAACTACAATGTCAACACTCAAAATAACTAGAACTGGAAATTGATCTGAAATTATTATTTCTAACAGGAACTAAGGAGATACCAAAACAAAAGTGAAGACATCATGAACCCTCACGAAAACGGAAGTGGATCCACTAGATCCGGGGTAAGCATTTCGTGCACCACATGTGGCCCCTGTCATGATGTCTCTCGTCAAATACAAGAAACTATCCGTCGCCAGCGACCTTTGATAGAGCCAACATGTCTTAATCTGAACTTATGATAAATATATACTTATATACATTATGAATCAGATGTAGACAGCTTATTTCCATGTTGCTTTGGGTAGATAAAGAGTGTTATTGTTTCATGGACGGAGGGCGATCGAGATGACACAGCGTAGCAGACAGACGTGATGAATCGATATCATTTGAAAAGAACACATTGGCGTGCGATGTGTGCTCAGTGGGTTATACGCGACGAAGACCTGTCCAGCTCACTAACATACCACTAAAAACGCTTTAGTTAATTTTTCATGGCAACATAATGACATTGTCACTTAATCCATATTGTTACGACTTAATTCATTTAATGGAGAATTTATCTCTGAAATGTTATAATATCGAACATAAAAGCGATTAATCACAGCAATCTGGAGCGTGTATCTAGGGCTGGGATGGAGGACGGGTCTATGGACCCCAGAGGTTAAGAAAGCATGCTATTGTGACAACAGTATTCGAACACATGCCGACAATAATATTCATAACATATTTCTGACGTTATCATATTAGTTCATAATCTGATTCATCGTATATTATTTGGAAAGTTAAAATGTTTGTTTATTATAAAATATCAGAAATAGTTTCACAACAAGATTTATTTATTTCAATGTTCCGTGTTTTGTGAAAGCTCAATAACATTTCCATTTATCTACATGTAACCTACTTTCGATCAAGTTTACTTTTTCTCGATTTCTGTTACATAGTACCCGGTATTGGTACCTGGACAAAACCACGTTGTTTGTCCAGGACTTTAAAACCTTGGTCAGCTGTGCAGTCAACAAACATTTGATAAACATGGTATTTTTATTAAACATAACAAAATAATCCCAACAAATGAATCTTTCTGTATTGTATAACATACATACGTGTGTAAAATTATTTTGTTTCTAGATGCTCATTTTTCCTCAAACGGACAACTTTATGACTGTTGATATACCTACCTTAACTCTTTAGGACAACGAGACCCATTGACCTATCACCTGGTTTGGTACTAGTTAACCATGAACGCTAATGGGGTTAAATTGGTTGTGGTCATAGTAAAATCCATTTTCTTCGAATACCTGAAGCTTTTCTAAAATGTGTTAAAAACGTGTTTTTAAAAGTAGTGACAAGTTTGGTCGAACATATAATACCTAAGTGTGAATATAGAAGGATAATAGTAACTATAAACTATGAAAGTCGACACGAAAAGATCACAGCTGAAATTATCAAAACAAAAGGGAAACCCTACACACACAAAAATATCAGCGAAACCAAGTTCCTCGGAAGGCTTTATAGTGAAAGCAGGTTCTCTGGAGGGCTTTATAGCGAAAGCAGGTTCTCTGGTAGGCTTTATAGCGAAAGCAGGTTCTCTGGAGGGCTTTATAGCGAAAGCAGGTTCTCTGGTAGGCTTTATAGCGAAAGCAGGTTCTCTGGAAGGCTTTATAGTGAAAGCAGGTTCTCTGGTAGGCTTTATAGCGAAAGCAGGTTCTCTGGAAGGCTTTATAGTGAAAGCATGTTCTCTGGAAGTTTTTGTAGCGAAAGCAGGGTCTCTGGAAGGCTTTATAGCGAAAACAGGTTCTCTGGAAGGCTTTATAGCGAAAACAGGTTCTCTGCAAGACTTCAGAATGTTCTATACCTCATATGTGACAGAACAGAACAGAAGAATATCCATGTCATGACATTGTACGCATGCGATACTTTAAAGCGGTCATTGGGTGGTCCTATCTGCTGTGGACACTGGCTGTATATGACCTTATCTCTTGCAAAGACGAAACACCCAAAAATAGCCATACAAACCAAGTGTGCCACCCGCCATCATGTTTCCTGTCTCATCAAGGAGAGGACATTGATCCTCAACTATATCTAGTATCATAGCACGACTTTGGATCTTATTGACGTCAGATCGTGATGTCGCCCGGATGTTAATCACCTGATTCACAGTCGTTTGATTTTAGTCTTTCGATATTGTACAAAGTGTTAACACTAATGAGACTACCTTTCGGACCGGCAATCAAAGTATTGCTGACACCTGGTTAAACAAGTCAGAACTGTTGAAGTACTTAACATCATAGTACTTGTTGTCTATCCTAGAGGTCTTCTTTGAATAGGCTGTAGACCTCTCCGGCACGGCAAATACCTTACTCTTGTTGATTAAAATGTGCATTTTCTTTTTCTAACCTTGCATTGATTAATATGACAAACACGTATTGTGTTTAACATAGTACTTTGCATTGGTCTGTCACCAAAACTACTTTATATAATTATTTGAAATACATATTAGTCATAATAGAATTACCAGGAAAAATCAACCAAATAAAGACATTAGACATACCTCAACGGACGTTTCCACAATGATGGGCATCTAGAGAACAAAAAATAACGGTTCTATTATATCTAACTGTAGGGTAACATTGAGCATTAGGGAAAAGGTATAGTAAGACCACCTTGCTCAACTATCATTCTATAATGAACCATTAATGTGCATTTAAAATTCAACGTAGTTTGCTTTGACATAAGTATTTGCTTTTGTTGAAATTGACTTACTGACTAAATGTGTCGATATCCAAACACGACTAATACTACTATCACACACGTTACATTTCAACTTTCAAACTTCAATTTGGGGCTATTTCAATTGGGGCTATTTCAATTTCAAATTGAACGATATACTCAATTAAGCTCATCAGTTTGGAAATATGTTATATTAAGAAATTTTGAAATTGCATACGCAAATGCTTGAACTCTTGTAAATTATTTTCTGTGTACAAAATACTTAGTAGTTATGCCATTTTCGTTATGATATCTTCCAAGAAAGAGGAAATCGGGATGTCAAAGCTTCACCTCGTGTAATCTTTTATTTCGGCAGATATAACCCATGCTTATCCACTGACATATAATGAAAAAAGGAAAAGTATCATTTTTCCTAGACAAGTCAAATATTACCCTCCCCATTATATAATTGGAAAAGTAGAATTTTAACTATCGAACTGTAGAACTATAAATAATTGTTTCACTTCTCATTTATTGTATGAAAATGACTTCAGCTGTACAGCTGATACATCCCATACAAATTCAGAACACTTTTTAATTATTCAAAAATATCTTAAATAAGATTCATCAGTTTGGAAATATGTGATTTCAAAGTTTTACTTCAAACAAAGTATTATTAAACGTGTCGCAATGTTCCAAGACCGACTGGCCCCTTTGTCAGCGTCGATTTAAACCTTGTGGTATGCTACTGCTGACAGAGGAAAATAATCATTTTGAAATGAAACGTAATCCACACAATCATATCACATAACAACAATAAATCATAAAAAGATATTTGCATAATCTGCAAATAAGCGTATATCGAGAGGTATGCTAATGGCAATTAAACTATAAAGCTTTCTCGCCAATAATGCGATACATAGCAACTATCTTCTTGGCACCCATCATTCGTTCTGACTAATTTCTAAAATAAAAACATGTTAATTTACCGCATTTGGTATCAGAGTGACGTAACGCAGACAGAAAATTGTTGTAGTAGACACTTTATCTATTGTACCTATTAAAGTGTGACCGAAAGGCAGAAAGTCATCCAAATATTGTTAGCTAGTGGTACACTCATTCCTTAACGGGCCTTCTAACCTAATTAGTGCCGCGGGGTCTAGCATTAGGAGACAAACAGCAGGTCGACGGGCTAAATCAGTAAGCAGAACACCCTGCTCACGTTAAATGTCAAGATGGTATTTACATTTTGTTTAAATATTGTCGTTTATTGACAAACTCGTTCTTGCCTATATTTAAATTTGTTCATTTGCAGCTAAAAAGACAACCATGGAAATGGTCTAAATATTGGAATTATAAATCAGACCTCTCGACTTGAAGCTAATCAGGCGTTGATGGAAGTTGAGATGTTTAGTCGTTAGTTGCCCGCTAGAGTACACGAGACATTTGTTGAAGCTGTTAAGCATGTAGACGGATACCTGGTAACGGCACCAGGCTGCTAAATTAGCCCATTCTTCTGTATCTGTTTCTGATGTCCATCATTGTAGCAAAAGTACAAATCACTTTTTCTCTCTCAAGACACTGTCCCGTCGACCTAAAAAGTTCTTCATGTTAATTAAACAAAGTTGAAAGATGATGCAATGTGAAATGTGACAATTAAACAAAAACAATTTAAGATTTGTTTTCAGCAAATACCACGTATTTTTCACCATATAGAGTTATATATGCGTGGTCTATGTTTCTTTAACACCTTATTTGTATCTGTGTGGCTTAAGTTGTTCTCTTTTCTTTAGTTGTGTACCTCCTTGGTACCTGTTGTTGTCTCCTTTCTTGTTTCTGTATCTCCTCGGCTCCTGTTGTTGTATCCCTTCTTGTTTTTGTATCTCCTCGGCTCCTGTTGTTAAATAAACTTTTGTTTTTGTATCTCCTTGGTACCTGTTGTTATATAAAATTTAGTTTTTTCATCTCTTCGGCTTCTGTTGTTGTCGTCTTCCTTTTTGTTTTTGTATCTCCTCCGCTCCTATTGTTGTCTTCCTTCTTGTTTCTGTATCTCATCGGCTCCCGTGGCTGTCTCCCTTCTTGTTTTTGTATCTCCTCGGCTCCTATTGTTGTCTTCCTTCTTGTTTTTGCATCTCCTTGGCTCCTGTTGTTGTCTTCCTTTTTGTTTTTGTATCTCCTCGGCTCCTATTGTTGTCTTCCTTCTTGTTTTTGTATCTCCTCGGATCCTATTGTTGTCTCCCTTTTTGTTTTTGTATCTCCTCGACTCCTTTTCTTGTCTCCCTTCTTGTTTTTGTATCTCTTCGGCTCCTGTTGTTGTCTTCCTTTTTGTTTTTGTATCTCCTCGGTTCTTATTATTGTCTTCCTTCTTGGTTTTGTATCTCTTCGGCTCCTATTGTTGTCTCCCTTCTTGTTTTTGTATCTCCACGGCTCCTATTGTTGTCTTCATTCTTGTTTTTTGTTTATCCTCGGCTCCTGTTGTTGTCTCCCGTCTTGTTTTTGTATCTCCTTGGCTCTATTTGTTGTCTTCCTTCTTGTTTTTGTATCTCCTCGGCTCCTATTGTTGTCTTCCTTCTTGTTTTTGTAACTTCCGGCTCTTGTTTTTGTTTTCCTTTTTGTTTTTGTATCTCCACGGCTCCTATTGTTGTCCCCCTTCTTGTTTTTGTATCTCCTCGGCTCCCATTGTTGTCTCCCTTCTTGTTTTTGTATCTCCTCGGCTCTTGTTGTTGTCTTCCCTTTTTTTCTGTATCTCATCGGTTCCTGATGTTGTCTCTTTTCTTGTTTTTGTATCTCCTCGGTTCCTATTGTTGTCTCCCTTCTTTTTTTGTATCTCCTCGGCTCCTGTTGTTGTCTGTCTTTTTTTGTATCTCCTCGGCTCCTGTTGTCGTCTTCCCTTTTTTGTATTCAATCGACTTCTATTGTTGTCTCCCTTCTTGTTTTTGTATCTCTTCGGCTCCTGTTGTTGTCTTCCCTTTTATTTCTGTATCTCCTCGGTTCCTATTGTTGTCTCCTTGTTGTTGTTGTGTCTCCTCGGCTCCTTTTGTTGTCTTCCTTCTTGTTTTTGTATCTCCACGGCTCCTATTGTTGTCTTCCTTCTTGTTTTTGTATCTCCTCGGCTCCTATTGTTGTCTCCCTTCTTGTTTTTGTATCTCCTCGGATCCTATTGTTGTCTCCTTTATTGTTTCTGTATCTCCTCGGATCCTATTGTTGTCTCCCTTCTTGTTTTTGTATCTCCTCGGCTCCCATTGTTGTCACCCTTCTTGTTTTTGTATCTCCTCGGCGTTTGTTGTTGTCTTCCTTTTTGATTTGTATCTCATAGGTTCCTGTTGTCGTCTTCCCTTTTTTGTATTTAATCGGCTCCTATTGTTGTCACCCTTCTTGTTTTTGTATCTCCTCGGCTCCTATTGTTGTCTCCCTTCTTGTTTCTGTATCTCCTCGGCTCCTATTGCTGTCTTCCTTCTTGTTTTTGAATCTCCTCGGCTTCTATTGTTGTCTTCCTTCTTGTTTTTGTATCTCCACGGCTCTTATTGTTGTCTTCCTTCTTGTTTCTGTATCTGCTCAGTTCCTATTATTGTCTTCCTTCTTGCTTTTGTATCTCCACGGCTCCTATTGTTGTCTTCCTTCTTGTTGTTGTTTATCCTCGGCTCCTGTTGTTGTCTTTTGTATCTCCTCGGCTTCTGTTGGTGTCTTCCTTTTTGTTTTTGTATCTCCTCGGCTCCTGTTGTTTTCTACCCTTTTTGTATTTAATCCGCTCCTGTTGTTGTCCACCCTTTTTTGTATTTAATCCGCTCCTGTTGTTGTCCACCCTTTTTGTATTTAATCGGCTCCTGTTGTTGTCTAAACTTTTTTCTATTTAATCGGCTCCTGTTGTTGTATTCCCTTTTGTTTTTGTATATCCTAGACTTCTGTTGTTGTCCCCCCCCCCCTTTTTGTGTGACTCTTTGGCTCCTGTTGTTGTGTCTCCTTTTGTGTGACTCCTTCAATCCTGTTGTTGTATATCCTGTTGTTGTTTATATCTTCTGCTCCTGTATTTGTCTCCCCTTTGTTTGCCTCCTCTGCTCCTATTGTTGTCCCTCCTATTGTTTGCTTCCTCTGTTCCTGTTGTTATCTACATTTTCGTTGGTTGCCTCCTCGGCTTCCGTTGTTGTCTACCATTTTGTTGTTTGCCTCCTCGGCTCCTGTTGTTGTCTATCCTGTTGTTGTTTGTCTCCTCGGCTCCTGTTGTTACCTATCCTGTTGATGTTTGTCTCATCGGCTCCTGTTGCTGTCTCCCCTTTTTGTGTGACTCTTTGGCTCCTGCTGTTGTCTCCCCTTTTTGTGTGACTCATCAGTTTCTGTTATGGTCATTTTGTATCAACTCTATGTTCTGATGCGTATTGACGCCGTGGTATAATATTGCTACCTTATATAAACATACAAAATGTGTCATTAAATGGTGCAAAGTCCGAGTCATGTAAAAATTGATTCCGATGATATACATCACAACATAAACAGACCTTGTATAAATATCAACTACTGGTACGATAGAAGGTTCATAGAGTTGTTAAAATAAAAAAGTGTTTGGTAATATAGAGGTTTCCCAACGATTAGTGGTTGTTTATGATGTTTATCTCACTCGAGTTTGTTAATTTTAAAATTGTATGAAGATACTATGAAAACCTCGTGTCTTTTACAATTTGAAAAATTCATTAATGAGAGTTTGATAAACGTGAAAATCAACCGTAACGAGTTTTGAGACAATTTGTTTCCAAATGGGAAAACAATTGACATCAACTATGAGGTCACAATGGAAGTTGAAGGCGCAAAGCATTGTTATTTGATACCATCATTAGAAAATTGACAAGTGAAATCGTATTTAGAGTGTTACCCATTCGTAAGTAACCAAAATTGTTAACCGACTCCTAGTAGGTTTATCAAATGAGTCGCGAGTGAAGAAACCTACAGTGGTTGTGGGAGGATTAGAACATGAATCATACCAATCATTTGACACTGAGAATGTATATATTTATCATACAACTGGTACTACAGGGGGTATACACAGTAAGATATCAGTATTGATACATGTACTACATCAGATATATAAATAGCGCGTGTGTACACCAATGAGGTGCACTGGTCTGTATATTGTTAACATCCACGGAAACACTTTCAATTAGAAATCTATGAATATCGCTGGTGTTGTATTGGCTATCATGATCCTAATAGAGCTTCCCGTTAAAGGATTTCTGCCCGACTGACTTCCGCCAATACGCCCAGGACGTAAGCTTGTAAATCCCTGACTGCCAAGCTCACAAGTGACCTGGATATCCTACATGTACGACGGTGCCGTCACAAAACGTGTTTTACAAACAAGGGCTTTTAACAGCTTAGCTACACAGGACAGCCCACATAAGGAGAGTCACATGTTTCATCGGAATTCGTCGAATGTATCATTGCTTATCAGTGTCCACCAAATCTATTCAAACCATACACTGTACGGTATTCTGGGAAATTATTTAATTGTGTTTGAATAAAGTTTGACAATACACTGTCCTTGTAAAACATAATGAGCACACGTTATGTACGCGATACACATAATTATGACTGGACAGCGTACACTTTATCCTATCTGGTATTACCACTATATAACCCTACCGGTTTCCAATGGCACTTTTAGCAGCTGTGAATGCCATAACCCATGTGGTGACATCATCGTCACCATGGCTTCAAAAATGTAACATAAATGACACATACCCTTATTTGAGCTAAACGATTTACCTCGATAAATAAGTTTAATTTTCCATTACATTTAAATATATTAACAAATGCTAAATATAAGTATTAAACAGATTTCAGTTGGCATTTTAAAGTCGATATGGCTGCTACGTGGAAAGAGACAAACTCAACATGAAGCATGGAATGTGTCAAGTACCACTTGAATGGAGTGTAACTTATCGTGCGAGTCTGACGTAGGTTTAATGTTAGTGTAAAGAAGAGGAGAACGACAATCGTGAGTTCTGGAGTTTACCTTTCTACTAGGTAATTAATTGTATACCACTACATAATATGATTAATTATTTTCAATATTCAGTGTATTATCATTTGGCTTCACAGTAACTTGTATATTTATACATCGAGGATCATAATTGATTCTGTACCAGAAAAAAAACTTAATTTATATCAGTTAACGGTGAAAGAAACAAAGATCGGTGCTATCATTTTTTCATAATTATGAAATCATTGCAATACAAAAATGTACAACCACCAACCAGGGTATACGTTTGCATCTCGTATTTACGAGTTGTACTTGTTTCTATGAATTAAGACAAAGCGGGACAGTGACAAGAAAGTAGGCGAGGTGTAACCAGAGGACTGTGATGGTATAACAAGGACATACCTAAACCAGCGCTTGTTTTCATGACTGGATGAGTTTTTAAACGGATACAGGTCGCGTGTTAACAAGACATAACCGGGGGGCTATTGAACAGTTACTGTTGTGGACCGACAACTTTCGTCCCGCGCCTTCCCATTCAGGGCGAAGACTGTGTACCACAAAAGAGCAACGCCATTCAATAGTGTTGCCACTATATGACAAGAAGGGTCGTCCAACGCCAATAAAATGGTTACAATACAATTGTAAGCAAATCACTGTCCCCTACATAATGAAATGATGCCTAGGCGACCGCTCTCAATAGGATGGGACCCAAACCTTTATCGCTATCAAATTAAAATATTTCACAACAAAGCCTTTAAAATTGATTGCAAACCTATTGGTCTAACTCGCTCAAACAGTTACACACGTGAGCTTAACGTAAGAATTGTCTATGTATCGTCGTATAGCCAGGGCCGGACAAGGCAACATCGCCTGCTATCGGGGACAGTAGCTATCACCAAGCGAAAAATGCAAACAAAACTCTTCATAGCTGGACCAAATTCGTATATTTTACTTGTAAACAAAAGAATACGTTTTGCTTAAAACGACCATGCTTCTTGACCACCGGATACAGCTTTGGCAGTGGTCATTATGAGATGACCACCAAATGGACAAAGGGCGATTGTCATGTGTCGCCAATAAAGGCGATGTTTTGTATAACGTCTCTTGCTGCGGTACGTTAGATCAGCGGTTAAACAATGGCACCCGCCATCCGACAACTTAACTCGGTGTCACTGGGGAGTTATGTGTGGCATGTGATAGCTGGGGATATCGGTGTGGGGGGAAGAGGAGGGCTGGGGCTCTCGAATCCGCCAGATTATAAATGCTCGGATTTTCTTAAACGAGAGTCTTAAATGTTCTAGAAAAATAATTCGGACATGTGCCACAACTCTTGCATTTCATTTGAAAAATGGTTCAATTCTTGGTAAGTGAATGTTTATGATATATTTGCAACTGTATCAAAACATGTACGAAAAAGTATGCTTTAATTGTAACTGAAACATTTTTCGGTTCATTAAAATAAGGAATATTTTTTCGAACACAGTAAATCCACGAAATATGGTTTCAAAACGTTTGTCGAGATTGAAAATATCTTGAAAGTGACCTTGAATTAAATTTGAGAATATGTCAGGTAGCTGGAACATTTAAACACCATTTCCTAATTGGTTTTAGCTCCGCTAGGAAGTGTCCGCCAATTTCGTTCAGATTTATATCAACTTCTGTGAAATAATGTGGTCATAGTGCATCGATTAGTTTCAAATGACATTGTACTAAGCTTGGTTTGACCGAAAGTTTTTCATTAGAAATAAAGGATGTTTTCAAGAACAAATTATGATGATCTGTTTAAACCAGACTACTATCACAAAGCAAAATAAATGTGAAGCATTGAATGTCACTAAATATTAACATGTGATCCGAGGTTATGAGTATGGCTACTAATGCTGGTATGTCGTGTCAATAAAAAGCATAAACTGGACCGATGAAACGGAGGTGATACGGGCTCGCACGTAGGTTACGTCACGACAAGCTTACGGTGGCAGACGTTATGGGCAAATCAGGATAAAGAGTCCATTTGAAAACATTTTCAAAAATTGTTTTGAAATGATAGGAGAAAGAAACGAGTAAGATTATTGAGTGGCCCTCGGCATGAAGCAATCCGCGGGTTACACGACGAAGACACTCACCCCTCGAGTTGATATTTCTCTCTCAAACATTTTGTACCGTTATAGTAGGAGAAGATTGTATTAGCCCTATGTTACAATAATTATCACATATCCATGGCATTCATAGCTCATATGAAAGTTATCTGAATTTGGTAGGGTTACATACTGACAATACCATACAAAACAATGGTAAATATGTCAAATTAACCTCTGCCAGAAAGATGGTACATGTATCAGTTGCAGTAATTAATAACGACATCGCTTGGACATCGATGATAATCTGATATGGCAAGACGATAGATTGCTGTTCTCCTAAATAATGTAACCCCATCGAGATAATCGCCATGTTGTTGACTGTTTGCTTCGTCATGACCATATATCGCGTCTTATGGGAAACAAGTCCTTAAAAATTAACTCCTTATACAAACGACATAACTGGTTTTTAACCTATAAATTACTAAGCTATGGATTTCTACCAGAGAAGCTCAATTCTGAAGAATTTTCATTGTCGTCACTACGACCCTATTTCCTGTATAAATTCAGTGGTCGTCGAATTAAAACACTTTGTTTACTGCATCTTCGATCGTCGGTGACCTACATATTTTCTGGATTTGAGGAGACATCATGACGATTTCCTTGGCTACCATAGACATAATTAACATGTACGGTAATAGCTGGTAGTGGCGATTTCGTCTTGGTTTTGTGGACGCTCTCGCTCCGATATCCATTTTTATCATTTCATGACCGAAACATACCTTCATCAGGAGGCCACCACATAGAGATGATTCTGACGTAGGTAGCACACGTATCAATCTCATACCACCCCCATCCTGGGGCAGAAGACAATATAACAAAAAACATTTATAACTTCAAATTCATTTTTAATAGAAACTTTTTCATCAAATTTTAATAGCAACATCAGTATTATAATACAATAGTTAACAACAGAAAATTCGTCTTGTTCAGTTAATTGTGGCAAAAATATAAAATGAAATCATAACAAAACTTTAAATTAAGTAGTTCAATTCTGTGAAAATGGTAGCAAGTATAACAATATTCATCGTATATCTACATATGTCTTAATGATGACGTGCCGCTAACAATGAATCTACTGAAGATAGAAATTGTTCGGAGAGAGTCGGTCTCCTTGTCGAATACCATACGACTGATAGAGAGTTAACTCCCCTCCTCTGAGTTAGCTCCCATTGTTCTCGGGATAAGTGTCGCCATCCCCTTAAAAAAAATGTTTACGACAAACAAAAACTTCATTGTGGCCCCTCTGTCATTCGGACAATTTCTGTTTAAAAAAGTAAAATACCAAATTTACTGGGGAAAACTGTCGCTTAAAACTACAAAGTACAGGAAAATACTTATTAATAATTTTACCTTAACTTCGGATTGGACTTCCATTATACAAATGTAATCTTCTCAAAAGAAACGCTAACATTTAGTGTAAAAAGAGACAAATATGTATAATGAAATGAAGGTTTACATATTATATCGTCCTGACTTGACGGAGGAAAGAAAATTGACGTTTGTAGGAGATGGCGACATAAACAGAGATATTTTACCAGCGTTCAGTTGCTGTGGTTATCACTTAGCTACCCCTGCTTGTAAACAGCTACATCGTCCCTACTATACACTTCGACGATGTAAATAAAGTCAAATTGTACAACACTATTTGTTATTTTTAAACTGAGGACGAGACAGTGGGAAATGAGGACATTTCTTTCATTACTTGTAACATATAGGTTTTGGTAGATAGAGAGGAAAACAATGTCTTGTTCCGATTCGTGATACTATTTGGTCCCACGGTTTAACATGAATTGCATTTTAACAATGGACACAGTAATAGGGGGAAATGACGTCAAGCTTGTTTAAAAACTGAATGATGAACAAATTAAATACAGTTAAAATCAAAATCAACACAAGAAATCATTTTGTTTTAAACAGGTCACACATTTGAGAATTTTCGTGATATGATAAAGAAAGTTTAATTCTTTGACAACAAGATAGGGTTTGTTTATTGTTAAAGTAAGATAACTTTCTATATCTCTATCTCGTAACAATTTAGATATCTTTTCAAGATTGCATTTTTACTAAAATCGCGTAAAATAAACACTCAAAAAAAATATCTGTAAATACGAAATCAATACAGAGTGTAATAGATGAAACAGGTGCCCGACAGGTAAACCGGTGTCTACCTGAGAACAGTACTGTATAGTCGATTGCATATATTTCAAGGTTAGCGACCTTCAACTAGTTAAGGTCAGTAATAAGTTGCCGATGTTGTCAAAGAATACCCCATTGTTTGAAATAATATTTCATTAGGAAATATACACAGCAAACTGTCTTGTCAAACAGCTCACACAAAGTATATATACAGTATAACATGATTTGTGTGAAATGGAGAAAAAAATAGTTGAATACATAAAATCAAAATAAAATAGGTAGGTATATATTAAAATATAGGTAATACTGTGAGCCCCGAAAGCGGGTTTTACGTGATGGTTTTGTAGACACTTGTCGTCATGGAGTGGTCATAGTAGGACAGCTAAATTCCTTAACTTTCCCTAATGCTCGGAAACTAGTTTTTACTGTTAATGAGATTCTTTTCAAGTTGATTTTAAATCACATTTATAAAATAAAACATAATATTTGTTTGAAATAATATTTTGCCGAACATATATGGAACTTTTAAAACAACTGTGCATGTTCACTAAAATTTGTATAGAAATGCAAAGATCGATAATGACGTCATTCGACTCCAACACAACTAGTATCAATGATTACTTCCGTCATTACACCCACACTTTCACATACCATTACAGAGCGGAACTCGGCATCACAATGGAAGGAAGTTAACGACACGAGAGGACACAACTTAATTGGGAAGGGTTTATAAAATGCAAGGTATCACTTTTTTATTTGAATAATGAAAAATATTCACATAAAAATATACAAACTTACGAAAATAGGTGACAAATAACAGCCTTTGATTAACAGTTACCCATGGAATCAACGGATTACAGCCGGGCTTTGATTGGGGTCGTTTTAACAGTGGAAGGTGTGGAAGTATTTCTCCTGACGCTATTGCTATGCTCATCAATATCAATCGAACAGAAATCACGCTCACTAATTCGATTTTGAAGTCAATAGAACAAAAGGTAACACAAATTGTACCAATGAATGTCCTCCAGTTAGATTAGTAATACCTTGTTAGAACGATTTAGTACTGCAAGTGGAGAATTTAGTACTTTGCAATGTCAATTAAGTGTAACTATAGCCACCCATCCCATACAAGCCCAAGAGAGAATATAATACCGAACAAAATCACTCGTCTAACCCTGTTTGTGTGTTCTACTGCCAACGCATTTCATTGTACAACTTCTCCCGTTGACTGCAGAGCTACTTCCGGTTAAATCATAAACCCCTTCCGGTATAAATCGATGTGATCATTCCGTTATTATTGTTCGATTGTCATGATTACACACACGTGTATTTACAGAATAACACGCATGGACGTTACAGGAAAGACGTTTAACCTTTTACACAGACACGCTTCTGTACTCGTTGACTGTATAAAATATATATAATCAAACGAAACACGAGAATACCACTGAAACATAAAAAATTAAAGAGCTACATTTTTAAGTTGTCTGGAGATGAAACGTCACCACGCCTGCAGTAGGAAATCACTTGACTTTAGACGGGCGAGAGGCTCTGTTGTTTGTGTGTATGTCCCTACATCGAAGCACACCTCGAAGCTGAGTAATAATTCACTGTTGTCACGGAAGACCCCCGACGTGCCCAGCCAGGCGTGAAGGTTTGACGATCGTAGTGGTACGATCACCGTCACAGCCCCACGATACATAAATAAGGATAGCCTGTTTCCCGGCGGCCACAGCCCACGTCTCCTGGTCCGTACGTATGGTCAACTTCCATCACAGTCAACAAATACGTACCCAAAGATTGTCAATAAAATCACTTTACCCAAACAATGTTTCTAATACCAACTGTCACACATTTTTGGAAACACATTGCGTGATTATTTTTTCATATATAATTAATTAGATAAATCACACTCACACAAACACAAATGCACATACACGCCTGAATTTGAGCTTGCAAAGTGACAGGGAAGAGAGAGTAATCTAAATTAGTATTAAAGAGCAAGACTATGATAACAGTCATGATTTTTGAGATTTGTAGGAAAACACATATATTGAAGAGGGAAGAAAGATAAACTGCTAAATGAGCCATAAAATTGTTGTGAATTTTAGGAAATGCTAGAAGGAAAGTACGTAGAAAGATAGAAAAGGTTGAGCGAGAGTAAATCAGGAGGTTTAACGACACAGAAGGAAATTGATACTGGTATAAAGAGTTAAATGTACCTGAAAATACCATGTCATGAAAAACTACATTAACATAATCACTGCCATGACTCAGAGTTCGGAGCTGTAGAGCCACGTGTTTGGAAATGAATACTATAATAGAACAAACGTCTTCATCCGTCCTAACACTGTATGTACAAAGGAGGCTACAGGCCTACAAACGAGACATTAGGCAATAATCTTATAAAAACACTGTACATCGTGAAGGTGATCGGGGATGAACAAGACATTAAACATACGATGTACAATTGTTATTAAAAATATTTTTGCGAGATCTCGACATACAATTTAGTATTCAGCACAACGTAGCACACATATCAAGTGAGGATATGGAACATGCTTCGTCCAATTTACTTTGGTGCGCTGTTGCAACACCCAAGTCACACTAAAAAATACACTATGACCTTAAAATGACTTGTTCCACATAAATGTCCAAACTTCTCCCGTCGAGGTAGTTAGCTGTCGCATGTAATCAATCGAATACACATTTAGCATAAAACTCACACCATATTGTAACCCTCGACGTGCAAGCTTCCCGCGAACGCCAGGGGAAACAACGTGTATTCGATGACAACAAAACATCACACGTGGCCCTGATTTAACATATCTCAAATTACGTAAATGATATTCTTCTAGCAGCACAAACTCCAATAAACGTTCACTTTGCGCCGAGAATTTCGTCGAGCCAATTGGCGTCATTATTGCCATCCGAACTCTGTACCGTTATTCCGTCGATAAAGTCAGAGTTACCGGTCTGTGCACTATCTAATAAATTTATAAAATCGTCCTGATGCGCGTGCGTGCCGCCAGCCGTGGCGTTATAACCAGCAGCATTAGCGTCCATAGATGGCGCCATTGTACCGGAAGCGCCGGGCATAGGCCCTCGAATGTTCATCCGTTGAGAAATTTGCATATTCTGTTGTTGCATCATCATTTGCTGAGTGTTACCTTGCATCATTGCGGCCTGTTGAGACTGCATCGCACTCATTTGCATCGGTCGCGTTTGTCTCTGCATTTGCATGCTGGCAACTGAGTTCATTGTACCGCACTGGTTTGAATAGGAGCCGTATTGCATCATACCTGCGGCAGACATCTGAGGTCGACTCATTGCACCTGGTCCGCCCTGGTGTGGCGGGCCCGCGAACCGAGGTCCCTGGGAGCCGGGTACCATTTGGCGAGGCCATTCGTGCTGGGAGCGAGGCTGAGATATGTTGAGGCCATCAGGACCTACGTTCACGTTTGGCGGTCTTTGGTTACGCATTATTGCACTGGTATATGTCGTACCCCCTGGTCGCTGTTGTCGCGTCTCCTGAGCACTGATCTGCGTTCCCGGGTATGACTGTTGACGCTGTACAGACGGCTGACCGGTGTAGGGCGCAGAAGCACCCGGCACCGGACTCGCACTAACGGGGCCTGGCATTCCCACCGCCGAACCGGCAGAGTTCATTCTCTGTAATGTTGATATTTGTGCACTTTGCATCATTCCATTATGCATTTGAACCGAACCGTTTTCACTTTTGATTTGTCCATACCCTGCAGCTTGCATATTCTCTGATTTGATCTGTCCATACCCTGCCGTTTGCAGGGTATTCGTTTGGTTCACCATATTTTGCATTGTCTGTAGTGGGTTTGAGCCCACACCGTTTGGCGTATAGCCCTCGGGTGCGCCCTGACTCGACTGCTGCATCTTGTATTCCGGCGGGGGCCGACCCATATACTGCTGCATTTGGGCAGCTTGTTGTCTGTTCATCATTGTCGGTTGTGGCGTATGTTGTTGTTGCTGTTGCTGCTGTGAGCGTTGTTGTTGCTGAGCATGCTGCTGTTGCTGTTGAGGACGAGATGGTTGTGGAGGATGCGGCTGTTGTTGCTGTTGTTGATTGGGGTGTTGAGACTGTGTTGGGTGTTGTTGTTGCTGCTGTTGCTGTTGCTGCTGTTGCTGTTTTCTCATTTTTTCAACCATTTCCATGTTCATTTGTTCATTCATGTACTGTGATTGGTTTGGCGTCATGTTTCCACCAGGCATAGAAAAAGACTGATGTTGCGACATGGCGATCTGGTGCGGCTGCCGCATCTGAAGTTGTTGTGTCTGTGACATTTGCATGCGATGTGGTCCGTCAGACACCTGCATTTGTTGCGTTTGAGTGATCTCCATCTGAGAACCCTGGTCGAAGTGTGCCTGTACTTGGTTCTGTAGCTGTTGTAATGATGAAGGTGTTGCTGGTTGCGATGAACCCTGTGGTGTTGAGTAATGTGAAAGGGGTTTCGTTCCGCCATACGTCAAACTCAAATCGGTCTTTCCCGGACCGTACGGTACCGGTCCGCGCATATTGTTCATACTGTGCTGCTGACCTAGATACCCGGTCTGCTGCGATAAAAAATGCTGTTGGTGATTAATATTCGGTGGGTAGCCATTTTGACGGTAATTGGTATTTGTTTGAGGAAAAGTGTCATCAATAGTCTTCATGCCGTACACATCTTGCTGCAGACTTTGGTGTTGGGCCGCCATTTGTTTAAGAGTCTCGGCGGCCGGCCCAGTTTCACTCAAAGGTGACCGAAAGTTTTGTGGCATTGGGGGAGTTCTGACTGGGTTCAAGTTTTGATTAGTGTCATACCCGGTAGGGGTCGCGTCAGGATATGGTCCCGGGCCCTTTTGTAGCACCGGAGAAGTGCTAGTCATGTTATACATCTTGTCCTGGCTATCATTACTGTCTTCTTGTAAAACTTTGGAATAAATTTGATCGAACTTTTTTAGTTCCTCAATCAACTCGTCACTGATCTCACTATCACCGTTATCGATTGTGTTCAGAATGTCATCTAACTCAGCTTGGTTAAGAATATCCGACGAATTATGACTCGAATCCGACTGATTGGAGCCACCACATTGAATATCGTCGACTCCTGGTTCCTGTTTACACTCAAAGCTCGTGCTAGTCTCGACGTTCGTTGACGCCTGCGCACTCCCCTGCTCGGGAGGAGCACTGGAAGAGTAATGTGTTTTGACTGTGGTGCTTACGTTCACATTTGTCTGGATTTTTTGGTCTGGGTGTGGGTTGCCACTGATCTGCTGGACGATATGTACGGAGACGTCGAGGCCCTGAGATCCGGCGTTTACGGTCTTTTTTGTTGTAGTGGTGTCGTTGTCGTCAAAGTCGAACGCGCTCGTATCCTGAGGAGGGTTCTCAGTCTGGCTGCTGTCGATCTTCTTCTTCAGACGTTGCTGCAAGGACAAAAGGAAAAAAATCAGTAAATTTCCTAACATCAGGAAGTGGTCGACACATGGTAAAACAATAAGTATTTAGTTAAATTTTCTTCCATATACAATGTCCCATTTTATAACTCTCGCGCCAATGTAACATTAGTGATAATTAACCGTTGGATAAACAACTCCCGTCACTTTGATTGGCTAAAATTCTTCACTATGGACATCCGTCCGAGACGTAGTGCCATGATGAACGTTAAAAATTAACAAATGGTTACTTTAACGAATTGATTAAAATAGAGCACTACCAAAAGGACTGAGGTATTATGAAATGAAACTTGAGGATATTGCTGAAAATGAAGCTTTGTGGTTTTTCACATTAATTATCAAACAGAAGTAAATTCCTATGCGGCTTAACCCGTCATTTGTAAAACTACACAGATCGCCAACCCTCGAGTGTCGTGGTATAAAACTGGCGACTGTTGATTATTTGGTTTATAACATTGCATACAAATTTCATAAACTTATTTAGAAATGGTTATACATGGGCTTTACAGAAATGACATGTATGGTATATATGACATCATATGTATCAACAGTTTTTGTTTTTAGCACTGCCTCATTAGATACATCACTTAAATAGTTAAATCAATATAGGTATGTGCCAGTATGACACGCGTGTATAGCTGTATGTACAGACATATGAATGTAAATACACTTGCGTGCGAATGTGTATGAACACCCATGTAGGTGTATTTTCATATAGGTGTGTATGGTGTACGTGTTTGATGTCTGTATACGTGTATTCTCTGTCTGTGTATATGTGTAAATGTGTGAGCATGTAGGTGTGTATGGTGTGTATGGTGTACGTGTTTGATGTCTGTATACGTGTATTCTCTGTCTGTGTATACGTGTAAATGTGTGAGCATGTATGTGTGTATGATCACTTGTGTATATCTAAGCTATATCTGTGAAAAATGGAAGTCATTACAAAGTTCATATTTCATCCAAGTGTATACAACACGTGCTGTATAGTGTTTATCAACTTATTTATTTATTTATTTATGAGAATAAACTCACGACCAATACCCGTTGGTATCTTTGCTTAATGTATCTTTATATAACTATATGGTAGATATTCGAACTCGCAATCAGCACGAAAATAACATCGAAACACATCCGAAATTTAATGATGTTCATTCCAGTAAACACTTGTATATTGGTGTTATCTTTCCTTTACACGTCTGTATATGACTTTACAGATTTTATCCAGATTGGTATTAATGTGTACGAGAGACAGGACCCGGGCCGAGGCTCTCCGTCAACACCCTCACTGCCCACAGCTGCTCAGTGGCGAGACTCCCGCAGATGGTCCGAATATACACAGACATGTTTATTCAACAACGGCATGCCGTGCGTACTCGTGCACTGCGAAGGATTCTAAATATCGCACGACATTAAACACTGCTCAACACTTCAAAATTTAAAATAAACAATTTAAAGCATTCACGAAGAAACATTAGTTTACAACACTTAGAAATGAGGTATCTTACTACAATTTAACTGTGTACGTAATGTCGACATCATTCATAGAAATGTCTTCGTAATATCGAATCGGTACCGGAAATATGAGGGTAATACCGGCGTCATTTACAGAAATATGTACGTAAAATCGGCGTCATTTACAGAAATATGTACGTAAAAACGGCGTCATTTACAGAAATATGTAGGTAATAACGGCGTCATTTACAGAAATATGTACGTAAAATCGGCGTCAATCAGGAATTTAATACTACAAGACATGATAGCTTTATAAATTGCCATGAAAATCAAGATAATGTAGAGACAATATTTTATCACAAATACAAAAGTTCATCTGACTTTCGCGTCGATATGGTTTGTACGTTAGATAACGTGTACTCAACTTGTATGCACCGATAGTATAGCTTGCTGAGCATTCGGTGATCTTAAGGAATATTGGTCATATAATTTACTCGCCTACGACCTCCTCCTTCGCCCAGAATCCGAGACCAGACTTACGACAACTTCCTTGGCCATGCAGTGGCGATACAAGCCTTTCAGCTCATTTTGAAATCAATTCCCTGCTAGTCTGATGGAGTAACGTTAGTTCACATCAGCAGCTCAATATGGCATCGTGTTGGTAACCGAGACGTTCGTATGTATGTCGGCTTAGGAACACACAACCAAAGTATCTCAATATCCAATCCTTCCTCGACTAGTAAATGTCTGGGACACATAAAATGTCCCGCTGTCATGCATAATTGGTTTCCTTGTTTGACAGTTTTCTATGAAAAGTAATGGTGACTTTGACCTTGGCATCCTAACATACGAACTCGTCCATAGTATTCTCCTCTCCCAATTTTTGTAAAGCAAATCCATTCATAAAAAGAAGTCGCTATAGTGATGACACTGGCGATTTTCTATAAATAGCAATACTGACCCTGGCCTTGATCTTAGAAAAGTTTTATCAAAATCCTTCGAAAAATGAAAACGATTTTGTTATGTAACATGAATCGGGACCGGACGAGACAGTGGGACACGGGTAAAGAAACGCTATGTGTGTGTTATCGATAAAAATATGGTGGCAATGCAACAAACAATCTAATAAACGGATATTGGCTGTAAACAGACACATCAAGATCAAGTAGATTGGCAGTAAAACAAAAAGATTGTATTAATTGGAGAGTGACAATGTAACAAAAAGTCTAGTTCCATGAAGTAGCAATACGACAAAACAGCGGTTAATAAAGAGTGGTAATACGACAAAACAGAGGTCAATAAAGAGTGGTAATACAAGAAACATCGAGTAAAACGGAGAGTGGTAAAACAAGAAACATCGAGTAAAACGGAGAGTGGTAAATCAAGAGACATCGAGTAAAACGGAGAGTGGTTATACAAGAAACATCGAGTAAAACGGAAAGTGGGAATACAAGAAACATCGAGTTAAACGGAGAGGGGTAAAACAAGAGACATCGAGTAAAACGGAGAGTGGTAATACAAGCAACATCGAGTAAAACGGAAAGTGGGTATACAAGAAACATCGAGTTAAACGGAGAGTGGTAAAACAAGAAACATCGAGTTAAACGGAGAGTGGTAAAACAAGAAACATCGAGTAAAACGGAGAGTGGTTATACAAGAAACATCGAGTAAAACGGAGATTGGGACTACAAGAAACATCGAGAAAAACGGCAAGTGGGTATACAAGAAACATCGAGTTAAACGGAGAGAGGTAAAAAAAGAGACATCGAGTAAATCGGAGAGTGGTTATACAAGAAACATCGAGTAAAACGGAGATTGGGACTACAAGAAACATCGAGAAAAACGGCAAGTGGGTATACAAGAAACATCGAGTTAAACGGAGAGAGGTAAAAAAAGAGACATCGAGTAAATCGGAGTGTGGTTATACAAGAAACATCGAGTAAAACGGAGAGTGGTAAATCAAGAGACATCGAGTAAAACGGAGTGTGGTTATACAAGAAACATCGAGTAAAACGGAAAGTGTGTATACAAGAAACATCGAGTTAAACGGAGAGAGGTAAAAAAAGAGACATCGAGTAAATCGGAGAGTGGTTATACAAGAAACATCGAGTAAAACGGAAAGTGGGAATACAAGAAACATCGAGTTAAACGGAGAGTGGTAAAAAAAGAGACATCGAGTAAAACGGAGAGTGGTTATACAAGAAACATCGAGTAAAACGGAAAGTGTGTATACAAGAAACATCGAGTTAAACGGAGAGTGGTAAAAAAAGAGACATCGAGTAAATCGGAGAGTGGTTATACAAGAAACATCGAGTAAAACGGAAAGTGGGAATACAAGAAACATCGAGTTAAACGGAGAGGGGTAAAACAAGAGACATCGAGTAAAACGGAGAGTGGTGATACAAGAAACATCGAGTAAAACGGAAAGTGTGTATACAAGAAACATCGAGTTAAACGGAGAGTGGTAAAACAAGAGACATCGAGTAAAACGGAGAGTGGTGATACAAGAAACATCGAGTTAAACGGAGAGTGGTAAAAAAAGAGACATCGAGTAAAACAGAGAGTGGTAATACAAGGAACATCTAGTAAAACGGAGAGTGGTAATACAAGAAAAATCGAGTAAAACGGAGAGGGGTAATACAAGAAACATCGAGTAAAACGGAGAGTGGTAATACAAGCAACATCGAGTAAAACGGAAAGTGGGTATACAAGAAACATCGAGTTAAACGGAGAGAGGTAAAAAAAGAGACATCGAGTAAATCGGAGTGTGGTTATACAAGAAACATCGAGTAAAACGGAGAGGGGTAATACAAGAGAAATCGAGTAAAACGGAGAGTGGTACATGAAATACAAGAGAGTGGTTATACAAGAAACATCGAGTAAAACGGAGAGTGGTAATACAAGAGAAATCGAGTAAAACGGAGAGTGGTACATGAAATACAAGAGAGTGGTTATACAAGAAACATCGAGTAAAACGGAGAGGGGTAATACAAGAAACATCGAGTAAAACGGAGAGTGGTAATACAAGAGAAATCGAGTAAAACGGAGAGTGGTACATGAAATACAAGAAACATCGTAAGCTATTACTTTTGACCAAGATGTCAGTTACAGGTAAGCTCTTACTATTGACCAAGATGTCACTTTCAGGTAAGCTCTTATTTTTTATCAAGATATCAGTTACAGGTAAGCTCTTACTATTGATCAAGATATCAGTTACAGGTAAGCTCTTACTATTGATCAAGATATCAGTTACAGGTAAGCTCTTACTATTGATCAAGATATCAGTTACAGGTAAGCTCTTACTATTGATCAAGATATCAGTTACAGGTAAGCTCTTACTATTGATCAAGATATCAGTTACAGGTAAGCTCTTACTATTGATCAAGATATCAGTTACAGGTAAGCTCTTACTATTGATCAAGATATCAGTTACAGGTAAGCTCTTACTATTGATCAAGATATCAGTTACAGGTAAGCTCTTACTATTGATCAAGATATCAGTTACAGGTAAGCTCTTACTATTTGATAAAAATATCATTACGAAATAAACCTAAAAAAACACAGGCCAATATTCGGTGTCTACATGGAGTAAGCTGCAGCATTTGATCAAGTTATCAGTTACCGGTACGTTTTACTATTTTATCAGACATCGGCTATGGAAGAGTTGTTATCCACTGGGAATTTTAAAGACGTCCTATTTTAGAGACCAATGCGAGGAACTCTCATCCGAATAGAGGTCTCGAAAGGTCTCATTACAAAATGTCGTGTCAAATAATTCATGAGAATTCAAATTCGCTGTCGCTGGATCACATGTACTTATGTGGTCTATGTAAGGATCGTTTTAACGGGAGAATTATTTACCAATGAATTTTAATTTTGATTAACAATGCATGTATGTTAATACGGTTTATGACGAGTCTGACATATCAGGGTTTCGAATATAAAGACAGTTTGCGTTGTCTGTTATGTGATGTCACCATGGGGGATTCAAGATCTTGTATTTGGGAAAGTCTGCTGGGGTAAAGATGTTGATTTTTAAGGGTGGGTGCTACAGGGGTAAAGTGACGAAACTTCCGGAATATTACTTAGATACATATATCTGACCTAGATTTTTAGATGTGATCGACGTAAAACGTGCCCTAGTGTAGCACGAAGAGTTCGCGATGCGAGTCTCGGATATTTGTGGTCTATAATAAGTAAAACCGAACTCCTATCTATACAACTACATTACCAGTTCCACATTAATATATATGTGGGTCAAAGTGATACTACATCACATTATACCGATTATGTGATAGCAGACGGACTGACTGGTAGTGTCGTTTCCTGGTCCGTATTGACTTTATTTATTAAGGTTATAGGCGCATTGCATGTGCGACAATTTGTGCAGACATTTACATGTTCCACTGAGTGAGACACTGTATATGTAACTTTTATCTGGGTCAATTACAGCACATGAAGTCATCTGGGAAATGCCTTGATCACAACGCCTGACGAATACAGAAAGATTCCTATTGATCAATTTTAATGGTGGGTTTTATACCATTAGGTCAATTGGAAGTGGCGAAGGGGGAGAGAAGGGAGGAAGAGTGTGTGGAATGGGGTCATTTAATGTTGATCATCAATACTGCATAAGCTACAAACGTCAAACGTTTATATGAACCTGTGGTGACAACAATATCAATACTTCTGTGTGTGAAAGAAAAGACAAAGCGATTAAATTACTACAAGCGTTTGGACGATATCGACATCACCCTATAGTGAAGGCGAAGCAGATCAATGTACCCGAGGGGTTCCACATGGCAAATATTATACATACAGGATGTAGCGGTTGTGTGTGGTAAGATAGGGATCAAAGGGGTTCTAAATGGTAGATATATATACAAACACGATGTAGTGGTAGTGTTGTGTTGTAAGACTGGTATCAAGGCTGTCACATGATATATCGGTTGGTACGTACGGTACATGATATCCAGGTACATATCTGGTCCAGGTAAACGGACGGTTCCGTGGGCAGGTATTAACTTCATATATGGCCTTTCCTATGTGGCCGATCAATTGTTGTGTAGAACATTCCTACCGATCAATTCTTTCCTGGTTCCGTCTTAGGGAATACGAAGCTACCAGAACAGGGTACCAAGTCTTCTAGTTTTCTAACACCTGGCCTAGACGAGGCCTAGTATAAGACGAGGCCTAGTAGAAAAGCAATATTTAGTGTAAATATGTAACGGCATGAATATTGAAAAGGCTGTAAAATGCATGAATTTTCATTATAGAATTAAGTTATTAATTATTGATCAAAGTATTGATACTCCCTTATCTTTTCGATATTTAAGTGCCTGTATCGTCAGTGCAAACGAGATAACAGGAACAGCCTATAGCTAACGTCGCTGTTTGCTTCTAACGGTTGTCTTACGTTTATCGAGGCGGGAGGTGAAGCTTCGAAAAGACGCTGATCAAATTGGCGTTCATAGCCATACTTGCAGTGCACATGTAAATATAGACACGTAACATAGACCCTGTATACTGTATAACCAATTTTGTACGGACTCCCGAATATCCTTGGCCCTAATTAGGTGTGTCGTTGACCGACATAACATCATGAGTAACAACTTCGTGAAATAAAAAGTAGTATATATCTATACAGTACTTGCAAGATATTAAAGGGGCTGTTCGGGGGAAAAAATACAAAATAAATGGGTCTAAATGCGTTCTCTGGCCTTCCAAAAGTTATCCCACGGCAATATGATGGTCGAGTTCTGCTTGCAATGTCCAGTTTTGACCACTGAAATCTTGGGGAAGCCCCGCGTAAATTTAGCGCAGATCTATTTATATATGTCACGTGGTTGTTTCGAAAGTGAGGCAGTGAAAATAACAACAATAGCACGCCGTCTATCAGCCATGTCGGACTCAACTAGCGGACAAAACAGCAATACTATACGTAAATATTTGTTTTTCAAAGGTCATGTATGATACAAGTGTAGTATTCCTACCTATATGTTGTTGTTGTTATATATAACGGTATTGATACCTCGTGCCTGTCATGGCATCTTTTTCTTTCGCCGCAATGTTTACATTTGGCTTGTTGATGACGCGCATGCGGTAAAATTACATCACTGATCTGGGTCAATTGAGAGTGTTAGACTGTCAGGTGACGATTTAGGATTTCTTCAATATAATAATAATGTTTACTCTTAGGGAGTGAATTTCAGCAAAATTTGAATCGGTATGTTTCATAAGAATATATTCTAAACATGTGTATGCCATTTTAGCAAATATGACATTTTTTTCCCCGACCAGCCCCTTTAACGTATGACTAATATTTTCAGAAAATGCCATGCACATCTGAATATTTCTCTCTACTAACTTGCGAAGTGTAGAACTAATTTGGAGCATTTATATCAGATTCTTTGAAGTATGGCCTATTCGAGAAGAAAAGAAAATTCAAAATTGACATGAAAGAACGTCTTTAAAATATACATCACGTTCATATTTTCGGTTCGTTGCAGCATAAACAGGTTAACTCGTCAACAACCGTCATCAATTATGCACCTGTAACTTATCAAACGGACGAAATCCTATTGATTAGAGTGTATATAGTAAACCCGTCTGCAGATGACCTTGTGGGGACGTTAAAACCCAAACACATAAGTATGTGGCAAGTGTCATAAGTTATATGATGGTAAGTTTAATGTATACAACGCAACGTGCACGATGTTATATACAACGGTACGTATTAGACGTTTGGAGGAAGGTACAAGGTATACAGCGGTACGTGTAAGTTGTATGACGGTACATGTAAGTTGTATGACGGTACCTGTCAGATATATGATGCTGCGTGTAATATGTATGACGGTACGTGTAAGTTGTATGACGGTAAATGTAGGTTGTATTACGGTACATGTCAGATATATGATGCTACATGTACGTGTAATATGTATGACGGTACGTGTAAGTTGTATGACGGTACATGTCAGATATATGATGGTACGTGTAATATGTATGACGGTACGTGTAAGTTGTATGAAGGTAGGTGTAATATGTATAACGGAACGTGTAAGTTGTATGACGGTACATGTAAGTTGTATGACGGTACATGTCAGATATATGATGCTACGGGTAATATGTATGACGGAACGTGTAAGTTGTATGACGGTACATGTCAGATATATGATGCTACGTGTAAGATATATGATGTAACGTGTAAGTTGTATGACGGTACGTGCAAGATATATGATGGTACGTGTAAGATATATGATGGTACGTGTAAGATATGACAGTACGTGTAAGATATATGACGGTACGTGCAAGATATATGACGTATCGTTCATGTTAGGTTGTAAAAATGTAGCTAAACCAAAAAGATATACTGCTGATGGGTTTATATAACTGGGATAGTGGGTGATTGTTGCGTTTGAAAAATAATAAACATTGACAACTATAATTGCTTTATGGCAAAAGGCTAACGGAAGTAGTTAAGCTACATTTAAAGTTACGTTACATCTCTTTTCTATAAATAGGCAACATTTACGTATGAATACTAATTATTAATAAACAATGTCCAGGTGTTTTTGTTTCGTGTTTTTTTTAAATTCTAGAAATCCTAAAGCCAGACACGAAGATTTTAAAAACAAACTTAACACTAACCAATAATTAGACAGAAAAACAAACCAGTAAGTAAAGGAAAGCATACATTTCCTATAGATTTGTACACCTGTTACCGTGTAACAACACGATGGATGCAGTGTGTTTGATATGTTAACTCGACCAGTGAATCTCGTGTTGTACGTAATTTCTACTTGACTGCTTTTAATCGGTTATCCAACAAACTGAAATGCGTTTTAGTTTTATTACAAAAATCAATGGAATGTGAGTCGTTCGGTCGTGTGACAGTGGGCTGGGACGACAGGATCACAAACACGTGTACATGTGTGCAGGTGTGTGACACATGCACGACATGTATCCAAATCTGGGAGACAGGATCACAAACACGTGTACATGTGTGTATAGGTGTGTAATACATGCACTACATGTATCCAAATCTGGGAGACAGGATCACAAACACGTGAACATGTGTGTAGGTGTGTGACACATGCACTACATGTATCCAAATCTGGGAGACAGGATCACACGGTGCGAGGGAAACATTACACAACCTCCTACATCTATCTAACAAAACTATGTTATCTGTCTATATTGCGTCTTTTCTATCGAAGGTCGCGATACGCTTCACTTAGCACGTGCTACTTCCGGGAATGACTCCCCCTCCCTACATGTACATCAGCCTGGTATATAACCATACTGCTAGTTATCATGTATTCAGTTTTTCACCCCTTGTGGTCTTGGTGCAAAAACCACCTGATGTGCTACAGATTATATTTGAAAGATTTGGAAAGGAATGGGTTTTAACAAAGACAGCCAGCGCAGACAACTAGGCTATCTGTCTTAAAGTACACTGGGTTTCTGATCACTCGGCGGGGTGCTGTGCTGGTGTATTTAAACTGTTTTATAACGGTCATAAGGAGCCTTTCTAGGCAAATTTATTGAAATATAATATTTTCAACAATTAGGCTGAATACATGATTCACGAAAAAATATTCCAAATGTACATACAATTAAATAACTATGATTAAGTTGTAGGCGACAAAATATTGTTACTCATCATTTAACCCTTGCGATCATCTTTCACTATCTATCTGTGTCAACAGTAAATTGTACGTTACAAAGGTATCAAATCTCGTGTAAATAATTATTTCTTTACAAAGGACAGGAAGTGCGTGAACTTGGACATTCCAGACAAATGAGTTAGGTTCCATCACCTCTCGGCCACCGCCCGACACACGTGATGAGGCGGCAATGACCGCGGTACGGTACGGGACGGTAGTTAGTCAACAGCCCGGCAATGATCGCCGACAGCAACAATTCAAATGGCGATACAGAGAAAGAATTAAAGGAGTCGAAGTAACGAAATGTTTTGTTGATCAAAGACCACATGACTTCAAATAGAAAACGGGGGGTTGCAGATCTATTAATTGACAGTACATGTAACTTCAATATTTCCTTGCATTTTATAGTTATTAAAAGTTTTCGACAATTCGTTTTTTATCACAATCTGCCAATGTCTTCATTGTACTTTCAAATTTAGTATTCATGGTCTCTTCATCGTGGACAATAAACCTGGATACCTCTACAAAGGTACAGCTGTCTGTTACAGTAAGCACATCTGTAATAGCGCGATGTCACAATGGTTTACGACACTGCGAGCAAGATAGCACACGCGAATCATTTTGCCAACACCTTTTCTTATTATCACTGTTCTAGTTTGAGTATTGACGGTAAAATCAATAACTGTCCATCAGCATAGCAAGGTCAAATAAACAAAATAGCAAGGTCAAATAAACAAGAGAGCGAATGGTCAATACAACAAGGTGAAATAGAGGGAATCACACATATATTGTTCCGCAACCGAACGGTAAAAAAAATATTCACATGAAATACGAAGTCATGAAACGCCTGTTTAAAATCTATTATTAGCCAGCCGGTGCAGATAGCCAAACAAAGTAAGTATTTACTGGGGCCATATTGCCATTTCGTCCGATTAGGACAGATCAGCGATACAATATGTTAAGGCTGATGTCTATACAGACAAAAGGAAATACATAAACGCTATAGGTAATACTATGTACATCATGTAGGTGATACGAACATACATTTTCTGTGGAGGATTTTACAAAAACGGATGCAGAATGTCATTTTTATGAAAAGGAGTTTCATTACATTCTTGGAAGATGTAATTACCATTTTTTAGCTATTAAAAATTAAGGGTAGGTAGGTAGGTAACAAACTTTCTTTTAAGAAATGATTGTATACGGTTTATATAGGAGAGTGATATTGACTTTAACGGTGTTTCTTTGAAGATTGTCTTATAATAAGTTTAGGGTATAGGCACAAAAACTAGGGTAGGTAGGGTTACCGGAAACAAGAAATATTTCTTTTGTTAGGCCTTAACGAAAACGAACCACAACTTTTCTCACAAACGGGCAGCATTAATTTAAATATATAATAATTCAGAATATTAATATGCAAAACTGACATTATACCTATTCTACCTATACATATATATTTATGCACGACTGTGCCTATGTATTAACAGATTATATAATGTATTATTGTAAGTACACGACGTTCATTTCTCTATACAATGCCATATTTATGAGAATGAGAACGGGCGCTGTACAGATGCTCTAATCCTCTGGTCATCCCACCATTAACATGGACATCTTCCGTATGAACACTGCTATAATTACATATCGGGTGCTGGGTTAATATCGCTTTCAAAGGTTCATATAACCACTTTTGTTTACCTCCACACAAGTCTGTAATTGATAATAGTGACAACACAACAGACTGAAAAGGACCAATCGTTTATCACAAATTCAAAAAAAAAGTATCTCAATTATTATTTTTTATAGACTTAATATATGAATCTTAAGTCTAGAATAATACTTGCGTAAAATGTGTTGGTTAAATAACTGAGATTAAGTCTAAATTAAAGTCAACTCTTATCTGCTCGTAGCGAGAAAAGTATGGGAGTGAAGACACGCGAGTCGTCAGGAGTATATTAGTGTCAGAGATTTCTACAACCAGCCGATCATCAGGAGACTCACAAAATTATGTATGCTTCTAACTAGTTGATTAATATATGGGTCAAATCCTTGTTTTTAACCTATTTGGCACATTTGTTTCAATACTAGTAATCGGACCCGCAGTAGATAATGAACAAGTGCTAGTAAATACGACTTTCGAATTGTAACTACCCCCACGTGGAAATAAAACGTTTGTATCAAATTATATGGCCACATAATGATATTGATGAACGTTTAGAATATGTATTTAAAATTAGAATTAGAAATTAAACAAGACGCATGAAAAGTATACTTTGGGGGAAAATTTACGTAAATCAACGAATTTTGGATATTTGTAGCCGATAATCAATCGATAGCTTTTCTATTCGTTAACTGTCATTTAACTGAGCGTAGACTTGCTGGTCGTATAAGTAGAGGATTCGGAAGGGTCTCTGATGTATTTACACGCACCTGTTCATTTGCCATGAAATTACATAATCATCTACATGTAACCTTACAGTAAAACTTGTTTAACAGGAAATGAAAAGAAATATCCTGGCAGTATGTTATGTAACACTAACTTATTTAACAGGGACCGAACAAAATAGCCTGCAAATAGTAATAAATAGTCTAGCTTCACAGTAGTGGATAGTGTACTCGTCTTTCACCTAGACGATCCGGGTTCAATTCCCTTCCCCGATCGGCCGTTAACCATATGGCCGATTTGTTGTAAAATTAATATATCTTCTACATGTCAAGTACGGAATATACTGCATGTAACCATATTTTGTAAATAGTAAACCTTCATTAACAGGGCACAGGCGAATTTAAGATTATCATTCTTCATGTAAAACCTTTGTGTAACGTGCTGAAGTACATGTACATATACATTAGGGTTGTCACAATATATCGGAAAACAAGTATATCGCAATACACAGTTATATCGTATCGTACCACTATACAGTGATGAAATATTGCTGTGTCGCAATACTTTTTTAAATTCTTATTTTTATGTATCTCATTCTGCTTGGTGTAGCAAACTACTACAAATTCCAACAGATATGCCAATAAGCATAAAACAGTCTTTTATAGTGGTGGGAATTAGTTCAAATGTTGTAACGATGGTCGGTTAGACAAAAATCTGAAATCTTTGTGATCCATACTATACATTATTAAGTTTAATAACATTCCGACAACAACTTAATATAAAATTGAGCACATCTTCCCTATGACAATATATCGGGATACGTATCGCAATATATTCATTCGGTATTGCCAATACGTTTGTTTATGTTGTGTCTGTCTGCAGTTCCATCCACATCAAGTTATCTTTTGGATGCAAAATGCAATGAAATTGAATTTATATACAATTTCTGTCCTAATTAACATTACGTTATAACTCTTCCAAATATTCAAAGGATAAAATTATAAAAGACGGATCACGTGCAGTATTAATATCCGCACGTCATCTTTTGCCGAACATATATACTTATGATGTACTTAACAACCTAAGGCGATCCAATCAAGTACAGAGGAGTGGCTATTACTGACAACATAGTACGAGGGGAGTCTATATTCGAAATATTTTACAAATACGTGTAGAAGGTTATATAGGACAGTTCAGCGAGACCTACTTACCCACATCATACTGAAATATTCTACAATCAATTACCTTGATAGTGTAACCGTGCAAACCTCTGACCTGGGCCATCGCTCGCGTTATATACCGTTATGTCCATATACGAAGTGACCACCGAGGATTACCTAAAGTTTAGAACGATATTTTACAATAACAAGTCGCTGACCGTGTTTAATATAGGTATGGCCCGAGGTATACTACAACTGGGAGACCAGGCTATCAACTGGCCCTTCCTTGTCATGTGTAACCACACATTATAACTGTACCGGGGTCGCACAGTTCAGGAAGTCACGCTAATTTATACGTACACATATGTAACATACCGTTATGCGTGCGAGTTTTTTCTTCGTACACAAAGTATAACTGGACTTTTTGATTTGTAAACTAAACGAGTATACGCCGTACGAGAGTAAACTAAACGGTGTGGAAAGTTAAGATAAGATATAATATAGTCGTTAGTCCCACGTGTTATACAAAGTGTTCGAGTGTCGATTAGAAAATTACTAAATTATAATTAACTTCGGAACGCGCCGGTGTCAACTTACTTTAGGATCATGTCCCGGAAAGGTTTTCGAGCGGATACATGGAAAGGTATAGGATACATGGAAAGGTATAGGATACATGGAAAGGTATAGGATACATGGAAAGGTTTAGTAGTTAACATCAATACAACAATTTCTAAAAATTACCGAAGTCGGGAATCGGGATACCATACGGAATCCGAAAGTAGCTCAGGATTCCTACTCTTAAGTTACACACGGCCACCTGTCCTCCTGTTGAGGGGATAGTTCGCCTCAAACTTGTAGTATCCGATTTCCAGACTGGCTTACAAAGAACGCGGTCAAGATAACTGTCGGTTCGGCCGTTTTTACAGATTGGTCGAGGATCTAAATAGATACCAGTGCTGTAAAATACCGAGCTCTTAGGTCTTCTATTACAGTGTCGGAAAAGTTACTAGACAAATTCAATGTTATAGGTACACTTTAAATTCAATTCATTTAAAGAGAAACTATACACTCCTCATCTTGATATTCTGATCCCCTACAGTATAAAGGGAAAGTTTGAAATTAAACACACAACTTCATGTCAACAATTTTACGTTTTGTTAACAGTATTTGTGTTCTTTTTTACATAAGAAAACGTCATTTATCACTGTGTGACATTATCAAGGGGTAAAAGATAACTTTTGATTTTTATTGTACCTGTCCTCGTCTTCATTACTTAGTAGATATTACATATATTTATCGACCATTTGAGATATACATTTCCAGGCATTCATTAAAAAAGCATTGTTTTTACCGTTTGAAGCATATGTAGTGTCGCTAAGTTCCATTCTGAATAGTACATTCGTCCACCGGACAATATCTCGGTACGGCTTCGTTATCGAAACTGTCAATCCTATTAGCTTCATATATCCCCATTCACCTAAGTGTTATACTCCTACATACTTCAAATAGGTATAAAAACAGAATAATTCGGATGTTCTCTTTACCGAGAACACAAGCTAGAACGAGGAAATCCTAACCGTTAACATTTTAAAATGAGAATTTCCTACAATTTTCTCGAAGTTCCGAAAGTCCATTTCAAGAAAAAAATTAGCAACGGAAGATTAAACTTTCCCCTTATAGAGTTTTTAGTTTCCATGTGTACCGGCACACACACACACTTGTGTACCCACACGGTGTGACGGTATGTTACGAATCACTTCCTATATATAAGCGTGTGTATACTCGGGGTTTATGATAAACTATACACAGCTTCCCACGCAGTTTTTTCCTTACAATAACAAGAACCTCTTAGGGTAGCGCCTACGTATCCGAAAGTAAACAAAGGTCGAATTTATGACAGTGTGATTTTAACTTATTTATATATATGACGAACGGATTGCCAATATGTACATGTAGGTCAGTGTTCCTGTGATATACATGGATTATAAAGAATAGTATATACGTACTATGTAGAGGTCAGCGGGTACACACCTTGACTCAATGGTCAGTTAATTAAGGAAGGTCAAAACACCTTTCTGAATGGTCACTGGAGAAATAGTGTCGATTTCTATACGACAAGGCTTGTACAATGACGGGTAGCCAGTAACACATCGCGTTAGACTGAGTGTGGGAAAATATCCAGGCCAACTGATCGCAGGGGTACGTTCAGGGGTCCCGCGGTCCAGTAAAATGATTTTTATGAATGGGTTGCTTACCGTTACTACGAGGTTACGGGGGTCAGTCCCGTGTCCGGCGCTGGACTCTTTGCTCGCCTTGGACTGCTTGGATACTTTCTTAGCCCTGCTCTCCAGCCATCTTTGGTGTAGTAAAACAGTGTCTTGGCGTTGTTGTTCGTACAAACCGTTTATTGTGTTTTCGAATCTCCTCAATGACCCGTTTTGATGGCGGCGATAAAATTCGTATCTCCTTCGCAGACGATCAAAAACTTCCCGCCTTTTAGGGGATGACAAATCCCCCATGCTATCCACCGCCTGCACTGTGAGGTTTTTATGAGACGATGCTGGTCCCGTTGAGATATATGTATATAGAATCCACCGGCCGATCACTACTTAGGGTAAAACCAGTAACACATAGTACTGCTCCACATATAAACAGCGCCCCTGTCAAACCTGGCCCGGACTCCACCTTGACAGTGCCTCCAACTCGACTGTCACTACCCCACACACTATATCTGCACCATTGTCTCTGTTCCTCGACTTTAGTATTTGCTGATCAGCTGACAGCGTCACTCGATTTGCTAAAGTCTAGTACACACAGTTCGGTATGGCCGTCCTACCACCGAGAGTCGGCCACTCTGCCTATGGCTACAGCTAGCATACAACGGCACGCTTTCCAATTTTCGGGCTAATCCATTCATCGATACGGGGGTTTCAGGAAGTTGAGGAAGGCAGTCGGCTATAAACTACCGTCTGTCGGGTCATAGTATGAAACGGAATACACCTCATGCGAGGCGAAAGGTGAACTGCACCACTGTGTATTAACGCTGACTTTAGTAGAAGATTTAGTTAGATTTTACCGACAATTTGAGACTGACTCGGTCAGTGTTTACATGGTACTGTCATTGCCACGCCGAGTAGTCCAGCTCGGCCGGTATATCGGTATGCCGCTTTACCTGAACAGTCCGAGTACACACGATGAAGACACTGACTCGGAGTTTTTGCCTCGCTTCGATGATTTTTACTGCACTCGACAATTTACTATAATTGTTTGAGCAGAGAATTGAATGAGGGCCTATTGTTACCAGCTCGAACGTCATGGGATAGCGGACCACTAGACAGGAAACAGCAACACGCACGTATATATAGCTGCGGTCGTGATAGCGTCATTTTAGGCCAGTCAGTGTTAGCTCCGACCTAGTAGTCGATCATATCATATATACACATAGATCTATCTACACCACGGTATCTCATACACACAGATTTATTTTCTTGAATCTAAAGTGATGTTATATCTTGGTTTTTTTTTATTTATTTATTTTGTCATTTCCTGGTATCATTCAACCGTTATTATATACGTCTCTGATTCAACACACAATTAAGATTTATTTTTGGCCGCTTTGGAAAAAACGGAATGTTTTTTTGTTTCAATCAAGTTTTTCTACTTTGGTATAATTAAAACGAATACAGAAATAAGTGTGAAGTCAAGAGATTTGAAGGAAATGCCGTCCTCCCAGTTCTTGGCTATCCAGGGCAAAGGGTATCGCTTACGTCTCTGTACACACGGATTACAACACGCTAACCCGTTAATTTTCTCTCCTCTATCTTGGTGCGTATTTTCCTATTGACAACATTATAACAAAAGCCGTGGCAATGTACATGTATTTGTATGTAAGGTGTATCAAACAATCCTCGCTAAGTCGTAGGTGGGCTTCTGTATTACAGACGGGGTGTACACATACAATGCTACATGTTACATGGGTCTCCTTCAACACGAGTCTATAAAACCTTGTTTATAAGATGTAACCCAGATCTCAGCGGACTCGGCACACTGCCTTTGAGGGTGAACAGTAATGCGTTGATCAGAGCTATCAAATTGCACGACTCGGTCTGAAATTTATATTTTTAACGGCAGCATGACATTTATTTCAAGTTACCTCCCTTATAATGACTTCATTTTATATTTTTTTCCTTGTCCACTTTGCATCACGGTATTGTCTATGGACTTCTAACTCAAATTCAGACACAAGACTATCTAACTTCAAAATCCAAGAGTTCTGCTCTCGATGTCGCATACTTTGGATATGTCATGGCCGTTTTATTCCTGCTTAACGTTCACCATTTGGAGTAAGTTAGTATAATGTGACCGGGTGAAGTACTGCTCTGAGTGACTGTGGCATGGTCTTAGCTATTTCAGTGAGCTAGCACTTTAATTGGCTGTGACGAAAGTTTGACTTGCAGCTTCTTTGGCTCTCCTCAAATGTACCATGGTGACACTTCCACACAAGAGGCGGAAGGATTTACCTACTGTGCCGATGTCGCTCGCTGCTAAACTAACAATGGTTTTGACTAGACATTTTGTTATCATTTTTTCCTCACTTTATATGGGTTGACCGACATGGATAGTCAGCTATAATCAAGATCGTGTGCACTCTGACTGGTCTCGTTATGCAGTTCTTTACTTCTCTGAAGAATAACTGCTGAGTTAGATTCTTTATTCTGTGCTTCACCATTCACTTGACTGAACCACAGGTATATTCCTACATTTCCATCTGTGTTTTTTTGGAGTTGTAAAGAACCAGGCGACATATTTTCCGTTGTGCTCTATGCAACCTTGCAAATACTGCCAACAAGCGCACTGGTGATTCGTTCGCCGTTTCCTGTTACAAGTTTGTCAAATACATTTACAAAGTTAAACAACACCAATCGATTACCCCATTAATATCTTACTATATTGTTGACAGACGTCATCCGCGTGGGTCATATACAACTGACTCAATATCTGTACTGTTTATGCCAAAAGACGTCATGAGCTTAGGTCATAAGCTTTGGTCATATTCACTTGACTTATAAATCAGGTGACGTCATAGATACACGGCGAGAAAAATGTGAAACACACACACACACACTTATCTACAAGGCATTGTGGTGAACCCAGGAAGTAATCAACCAAACAGAAAATAATCACGTCAGGATTTGAACAAAACTGAAAATGACACAACAAAAAGTTGCAAACGTGAAATGGTGTTCTATTTGGGATTCAATCATTGCAGTTTGATAAGAGATAGAATAGGAGACACAATTGAGCATCCGTCGAGAAAGGTACGCTCTTGTCAGACTGTCTTTATTCCGACGTGAGAATGGTTGTGTTATACTTTGGTCTTCACTCTGTAACGCACTTCTGGTGTTCGAACTTCAGGTGTCGTATTGAATATAAGCTTCATTTACTTTACAACAGTTATGAAACAGATTTTTCCAACTTATATTGATCGCTCTTGTTGACTCGGATGGAAATGCACAGAGGGTTTTAATGTTGGAGAAAACCTGAGTACTCAGATAAAACGCACGTGATCGGGTAGGTGACTCAATAGTTTTTCATGTCACATCGAGGAGTCGAACCTCAATGACAATGTCGCCATCTGTAAAATAAAACACGATGAACTGATCTATAATCCAGAAAACATTGAAATTAAGGCAATGCTACGGCCGTAAAATATATTCAGCATAGATCGAAAACGATCCGTGAGTAACAGGGGTTGACAGAGTTTGGAAGTTAACATGACAATTCTACGTGCTCTCTCTTGCTTTCGGCGATCTCGCCTTTCTGGAACTTATTTGACATAGGAAATCCACGTGTTCTGTTTTGTTGATTTTCATCTTATTTTCCATGAATTCAGTAGGAATGGGAAGTTCACGTGTGCTGACTGCTGCCATTTCTTTCGCCTTCCTTGAAATCGGTTGACATAGGTAGGGGGTCCACGTGCTTTGCCTCGCTGCCATTAATCTGTCGCCTTCATTGAACTCGCTTCACATAGATAGAAAGTCCACCTAATTGCCAAGTCGGACATAGAGCTATACTAAATACTAAACAAACAGGAACGCAAAAGACAACAAAAGGAGATGCAACATCATGGACTGAGGGGACACAAAAACATTAAGGATAGACATCAACAGGAACCAGAGAGATCCAAAAGGAGAGAACATCACGAACACCGACATAACAATGGAGACGAGATGAGGTGCGCTGGTAGGATACATGTTTTCTTTAGCATATGACAGTCGTCGTCCTGTCCTTCATCGAATTCAGGAAACTATGTATGTGTTTACATATTTACCTTTGTTTGCTATCTCCCCTATTCCTATAGGTTGCCATTTGTCTTGCCATCTCATCGATTCCCTAGGTTGATCTTTGTCTTGCCTTGTTATCTCCCCGATTCCCTAGGTTGCCCTTTGTTTTGCCTTGCTATCTCCCCGATTCCTTAGGTTGCCCTTTGTATTGCCTTGTTATCTCCCCGATTCCCTAGTTTGCCCTTTGTTTTGCCTTGCTATCTCCCCGATTCCTTAGGTTGCCCTTTGTATTGCCTTGCTGTCTCCCCGATTCCTTAGGTTGCCCTTTGTCTTGCCTTGCTGTCTCCCAGATTCCATCAGGTTGCCCTTTGTATTGCTTTGCTTTCTCCCCGATTCCCTAGGTTGCCATTTGTCTTGCCTTGCTGTCTCCCCGGATCCCTAGGTTGCAATCGTCTAACCTTGCTGTCTCCCTGATTCCCTTGGTTGCCATTTGTCTTACCTTGCTATCTCCCCGATTCCCATGGTTGCCATTTGTCTTCCCATGCTATCTCCCCGATTCTCTAGGTTGCCATTTGTTTTACCTTGCTATCTAATCGATTCCCTAAGTTGTCCTTTGTCTTCCCTTGCGATCTCCCCGATTCCCTAGGTTACCATTTGTCTTGCCTTGTTGTCTCCCTGATTCTCTAGGTTGCCTCTTGTCTTGCCTTACTATCTTCCCAATTCCCTAGGTTGCCCTTTGTCTTGCCTTGATGTTTCCCCGATTCCTTAGGTTGCCCTTTGTCTCGCCTTGCTATCTCCCCGATTCCATCAGGTTGCCCTTTGTATTGCCTTGCTTTCTCCCCGATTCCCTAGGTTGCTATTTGTCTTGCCTTGCTGTCTCCCCGATTCCCTAGGTTACCATTTGTCTTGCCTTGTTGTCTCCCTGATTCTCTAGGTTGCCTCTTGTCTTGCCTTACTATCTTCCCAATTCCCTAGGTTGCCCTTTGTCTTGCCTTGATTTTTCCCCGATTCCTTAGGTTGCCCTTTGTCTCGCCTTGCTATCTCCCCGATTCCATCAGGTTGCCCTTTGTATTGCCTTGCTTTCTCCCTGATTCCCTTGGTTGCCATTTGTCTTACCTTGCTATCTCCCCGATTCCCATGGTTGCCATTTGTCTTCCCTTGCTATCTCCCCGATTCCCTTGGTTGCCATTTGTTTTACCTTGCTATCTAATCGATTCCCTAAGTTGTCCTTTGTCTTCCCCTGCGATCTCCCCGATTCCCTAGTTACCATTTGTCTTGCCTTGTTGTCTCCCTGATTCTCTAGGTTGCCTTTTGTCTTGCCTTACTATCTCCCCAATTCCATAGGTTACCATTTGTCTTGCCTTGCTGTGTTCCATATTCCCTAGGTAGCCATTTGTCTCGCTTTGCTGTCTCCCTGATTCTCTAGGTTGCCCTTTGTCTTTCCTTGTTATCTCCTCGATTCCCTAGGTTGCCCTTTGTCTTGCCTTGATTTTTCCCCGATTCCTTAGGTTGCCCTTTGTCTCGCCTTGCTATCTCCCCGATTCCATCAGGTTGCCCTTTGTATTGCCTTGCTTTCTCCCTGATTCCCTTGGTTGCCATTTGTCTTACCTTGCTATCTCCCCGATTCCCATGGTTGCCATTTGTCTTCCCTTGCTATCTCCCCGATTCCCTTGGTTGCCATTTGTTTTACCTTGCTATCTAATCGATTCCCTAAGTTGTCCTTTGTCTTCCCTTGCGATCTCCCCGATTCCCTAGTTACCATTTGTCTTGCCGTCTCCCTGATTCTCTAGGTTGCCTTTTGTCTTGCCTTACTATCTCCCCAATTCCATAGATTACCATTTGTCTTGCCTTGCTGTGTTCCATATTCCCTAGGTAGCCATTTGTCTCGCTTTGCTGTCTCCCTGATTCTCTAGGTTGCCCTTTGTCTTACCTTGTTATCTCCTCGATTCCCTAGGTTGCCCTTTGTCTTGCCTTGTTGTCTCCCTGATTCCCTAGGTTGCCCTTTGTCTTGTCTTGCTGTCTCCCCGATTCCCTACGTTGCCCTTTGTCTTACCTTGCTATCTCCTCGATTCCCTAAGTTGCCCTTTGTATTGCCTTGCTTTCTCCCCGATTCCCTAGGTTGCCATTTGTCTTGCTTTGCTGTCTCCCCGATTCCATAGGTTGCAATCGTCTAACCTTGCTGTCTCCCTTATTCCCTTGGTTGCCATTTGTCTTGCCTTTCTGTCTCCCCGATTCCCTAGGTTGACCTTTGTCTTGCCTTGTTATCTCCTCGATTCCCTAGGTTGCCTTTTGTCCCGCCTTGCTATCTCCCTGATTCCCTAGGTTGACCTTTGTCTTGCCTTGTTATCTCCTCGATTCCCTCGGTTGCCCTTTGTCTTACCTTGCTATCTCTTTTATTCCCTAGGTTGCCATTTGCCTAGGTTGCCATTTGTCTTACCTTGCTGTCTCCCCGATTCTCTAGGTCTTGCCTTACTGTCTCCTCGGTTACTGTTTATGTCTATTGTTTTGCATTGTTGTGTCCTTAAACGAATTCGATATGAAATGTAGACGTAACGACGTTGGATTTTATAGTATACAAGCCATATTTCGTGATGTTTAAATGTATTTCACGTATTTGATACATATTTTGTAGTTGCCTTGATCTTAGAAAAAAGTAATCGGCACGTTATTCACTGTTTCATTGTCAATTTAGCAAAGTTTGATTTCACTCTCTATGCATTATACGTCATTAAGAGCCAATGTCACGGTAGGTATAATCTTGAATATGACTCGTTATGTTGCCTTATGAAGCAAATGTTCCAGCATTAACACGTTTGCACACGTTTGCATTTTCTTTTGGAGAAAATGTCCCAGATTTCAATTGAATCAAAATAAAAAGAATTAATGCCAATCATTTTTGTCTCGTATTACCATTTATGACAACTTCATATTGAAAATGAAGTTGACCTTACTGCAGATTAAACAGAAACCACAGACATCGAAACAAATACAGCTAACTGAGGAGACATCGAAACTAATACAGCTAACTGATGAGACATCGAAACAATGACAGCTAACTGAGGAGACATCGAAACAATGACAGCAAACTGAGGAGACATCGAGACAATGACAGCTGAAATCCTCTAAACCTTGAGTAGAAACCAAAACAATGACAGCTGAAATCCTCCTAACCTGGAGTAGACACCAAAACAATGACAGATGAAATCCTCTTAACCTGGAGTAGAGATCAAAACAATGACCGCTGAAATCCTCTAAACCTGGAGTAGAAACCAAAACAATGACCGCGGAAATCCTCTAAAACAGATATGAGACCTGGAATAGACACCAAAACAATGAGAGCTGAAATCCTCTAAACCTGGAGTAGAAACCAAAAAAATGACCGCTGAAATCCTCTAAAACAGATACGAGACCTGGAGTAGACACCAAAACAATGAGAGCTGAAATCCTCTAAACCTGGAGTAGACACCAAAACAATGAGAGCTGAAATCCTCTAAAACAGATATGAGGCCTGGAGTAGAAACCAAAACAATGACAGCAGAAATCCTCTAAAAAAGATATGAGACCTGGAGTAGACACCAAAACAATGACAGCTGAAATCCTCTAAAACAGATATGAGACCTGGAGTAGAAACCAAAACAATGACCGCTGAAATCCTCTAAACCTGGAGTAGACACCAAAACAATGACAGCTGAAATCCTGTAAACCTGGAGTAGAAACCAAAACAATGACAGCTGAAATCCTCTAAACCTGGAGTAGCAACCAAAACAATGACAGCAGAAATCCTCTAAAACAGATATGAGACATGGAGTAGACACCAAAACAATGACAGCTGAAATCCTCTAAAACAGATATGAGACCTGGAGAAGACACCAAAACACTGACAGCTGAAATCCTCTTAACCTGGAGTAGAAACCAAAACAATGACAGCTGAAATCCTCTAAAACAGATATGAAACCTGGAATAGACACCAAAACAATGAGAGCTGAAATCCTCTAAACCTGGAGTAGACACCAAAACAATGACAGCTGAAATCCTCTAAAACAGATATGAGACCTGGAGTAGACACCAAAACAATGACAGCTGAGATCCTCTAAACCTGGAGTAGACACCAAAACAATGACAACTGCAATCCTCTAAACCTGGAGTAGAGATCAAAACAATGACATCTTAAATCCTCTAAACCTGGAGTAGAAACCAAATCAATGACAGCTTAAATCCTCTAAAACAGATATGAGACCTGGAATAGATACCAAAACAATGACAGCTGAAATCTTCTAAAACAGATATGAGACCTGGAGTAGAGACACCAAAACAATGACAGCTGAAATCCTCTAAACCTGGAGTAGAAACCAAAACAATGACAGCTGAAATCCTCTAACCCTGGAGTAGACACCAAAACAATGACAGCTGAAATCCTCTAACCCTGGAGTAGACACCAAAACAATGACAGATGAAATCCTCTTAACCTGGAGTAGAAACCAAAACAATGACAGCTGAAATCCTCTAAACCTGGAGTAGAAACCAAAACAATGACAGCTGAAATCCTCTAACCCTGGAGTAGACACCAAAACAATGACAGCTGAGATCCTCTAAACCTGGAGTAGACACCAAAACAATGACAGATGAAATCCTCTTAACCTGGAGTAGAAACCAAAACAATGACAGCAGAAATCCTCTAAAACAGATATGAGACCTGGAATAGACACCAAAACAATGACAGCTGAATCCTCTAAAACATATATGAGACCTGGAATAGACACCAAAACAATGACAGCTGAAATCCTCTAAAAAAGATATGAGACCTGGAATAGACACCAAAACAACGACAGCTGAATCCTCTAAAACATATATGAGACCTGGAATAAACACCAAAACAATGACAGCTGAAATCCTCTAAAACAGATATGAGACCTGGAATAGACACCAAAACAATGACAGCTGAAATCCTCTAAAACAGATATGAAACCTGGAATAAACACCAAAAAAATGACACCTGAAATCCACAAAACAGATATGAGATTTATATTAGACACCAAAACAATGACAGCTGAAATCCTCTAAAAACAGATATGAGACCTGGAGTAGACACCAAAACAATGACAGCTGAAATCCTCTAAAACAGATTTGAGACCTGAATAAGACACCAAAATAATGACAGCTGAAATCCTCTAAAACAGATTTGAGACGTCGAATAGACACCAAAACAATGACAGCTGAAATCCTCTAAAACAGATTTGAGACCTGAATAAGACACCAAAATAATGACAGCTGAAATCCTCTAAAACAGATTTGAGACGTCGAATAGACACCAAAACAATGACAGCTGAAATCCGCTAAAACAGATATGAGACCTGGAAAAGACACCAAAACAATGACAGCTGAAATCCTCTAAAACAGATATGAGACGTCGAGTAGACACCAGAACAATGACAGCTGAAATCCTCTAAAACAGATATGAGACGTCGAGTAGACACCAGAACAATGACAGCTGAAATCCTCTAAAACAGATATGAAACCTGGAATAGACACCAAAACAATGACAGCTTAAATCCTCTTACACAGATATGAGACCTGGAATAGACACCAAAACACCGACACCTGATATCCTCTAAAACAGATATGAGACGTCGAGTAGACACCAAAACAATGACAGCTGAAATCCTCTTAAACAGATATGAGACCTGGAATAGACACCAAAGCAATGACAGCTGAAATCCTCTAAAACAGATATGAAACCTGGAATAGACACCAAAACAATGACAGCTTAAATCCTCTTACACAGATATGAGACCTGGAATAGACACCAAAACACCGACACCTGATATCCTCTAAAACAGATATGAGACGTCGAGTAGACACCAAAACAATGACAGCTGAAATCCTCTAAACCTGGAGTAGACACCAAAACAATGACACCTGATATCCTCTAAAACAGATATGAGACGTCGAGTAGACACCAAAACAATGACAGCTGAAAGCCTCGAAACCTGGAGTAGACACCAAAACAATGACCCCTGATATCCTCTAAAACAGATATGAGACGTCGAGTAGACACCAGAACAATGACAGCTGAAATCCTCTAAAACAGATTTGAGACCTGAATAAGACACCAAAATAATGACAGCTGAAATCCCCTAAAACAGATTTGAGACGTCGAATAGACACCAAAACAATGACAGCTGAAATCCTCTTAAACAGATATGAGACCTGGAATAGACACCAAAACAATGAGAGCTGAAATCCTCTAAAACAGATATGAAACCTGGAGTAGACACCAAAACAATGACAGCAGCGTTTAAACTGTGAGACAGATCATGAAACAATCTCGATTTATGTCAAAGTTTGATTGTTGCCTAAATTGTCATATAGAAAAGACATTTTGAAGTACAGATACACGTTTATATATATATGTAGATATTATGTATCATTTCAGAAATGCTGGACTCATTTCCACGAGAAGTGAAATATTACCTTTATGGACAGAGTGAATTTGGACTGAATCTTAGACTATCTGATTCCATCACAAGAACTGCAAATCACTATAACAACTTGCCACTGGAAGGCAAGAGAAAGACAGGGCTACCGAAAACACATGACGCCGAACGACAAAACAGTAGCTGAAATACGTGAGCCACAACTGGAGAACAATCGGAAGACTGACAAAGGATACAGACGTGTAAGAAATGCATTGATGCCTCAAACGTTTGTCGGCAAAGTATATTCTGTCTTTGCGTATTGCAGATTTATCTTCTCTTGGGAGCAGGTGTTGATTGTTACGTCATTGGTTTGTGTGAGAAAATTACGTCGTTTTCTCAAAAATTGATGACTTTACTCTCACAAACAAGTGACGTAACAATCAATACTTGCACACAAGAGAAGATAACTCTGCAATACGCAAAGACAGAATAGTAAGTAGGTGATGCTCCGAAAGGGGCAAGCATTTTCCCATGTGGCATCCAACAAAATGTCCATTACAGTCCGATCCAGGAAATAACCTGGATTACCAAATCTGTATGACAACATCAACACATCTCATGTTAAACATTCAAATTCTATATTTATACATTAAGTCACGAAAATAAAGTATCTTTTTTTCTGTAGGTAAATTTATCTATCGGAGATGATTATAAAATACAAGGCTATGTTCTAAATTTAGTCGTGGACGGACTACCACCACAGTCTCTGTAATATACATGTATTACGCAATAATGTATATATATATATATATAACATCAAGATGAATTTCCGTTACATGCAGGGTCTTAAACTTCCAGGTGGTCTGTTTTGAAACATCTGATGATTAAGTTTCTCAGCCAGTTTACCTGAGTTTCACGCCACTATCACTGGGCACGTCGAAGACTATAACATGAGCTGTGAGTAAGCTGAATGACAAACCCTAGCTATTGGGTTTGACAATTGTTAATCATTATGGTAATAAACATTTCAAGCGTGAATTAGTTCTGTATTTCCGTGTGTCGTTGTGTTTGTGATGTGTACTAGATGTTTTAAGATATGTACATGTATTTAATTTTTATGTAAATAAATGCTTAAGGATGTTTCGTTAATGGGGTTTAGACTGGAGAACCTTTGTTCAGTCATGCCTGTTGAATATATCGATCGACTAAAATATTATTTAATATGTTATTTCCGCTTCCTGATTTCTCGAGATGCCAGAGTTTTATTTTTGTCACCAACGTGTTCCCTGGCTATGTACTTCTCTTGATTGTGTTTCCTGGGTGAACAATTAATTCAAACATCTTGAAGTTGATAATATAATCAACCATTTACGTACAAGTAGGCCATTAATTAATATCAAAGTCATAGCGACATTGTAATGTAAATAGGGCATGACGTATTATTGTAACCAGCAGTAATTAGCGATACACAATAATTCCACGTGAAGGAACATCCTCTGGTCATTGTCAAACCCACATTGCCCGTGTTAACGCCTGATGCCATCTCCTTGTACAGAAATGGAGTTGGACGTCTGGCCAGTAATCTAGAACGACTGATTTTCTAATTATTCGACAACTAGATTCAGTTAAATTTGTCTGCGGTTATACAACATAAAGGGATCGACGAACGTTTTTTATTTAAAAAAATCCAAGTACATTTCTTTATACTCCACCGAGATCAAAAGTCTGCGGCCTTTCTAAACATATGGGGGACCCTCATCTATGAATTGCAAAACTACAAAATCTTAATACAATTATGATGTTGTCCAAAGACAATAGGACTACATATGACGTCATCCCTGACCTTGGCTAGACGTGTAAGTCCATGGAGAGCGATATAAACTCCAATTCCGCTCCTGGTTCTTAAATCTGATATATCGCTTAGGTGGCGGTGGTGTAGACCGCGCGATTCATTGTTTTGGTTTGACTGCTGAAGCGATTCTCTGTCCCTTGTAACTAGGCTTGGTGTTTGAATGCCTGGTTCTGTCAAACTATCACATTTAATAATTAATTTGATATTAGGACAACATTTTAACGTGTAAGCAAATGTAGTCAGTCTCATACTTGTGGTAAATAATACATCATCACAGCGGAAATGACGTCACAAAAAGGCACGTTAGGTTGTTGTAGTAATAACAACTTCTTTATTTTGTCTGCTCACAATACAGTAACTTTAAGAAGGTGCTATGAAATCATAGATTGCCATACAGCAAATAAAAGAAATATCGAAATAAATTACTTGCACATACATATTTATAATCACTCTACCGAAAATATGTCTCCATGTTACACCAATCACTTGGATACATCATTCATTTCATTTTCATTGATAAACACTTTATGTATGGCCTTTTACTATCAGTTGTATAACAGTCCAGGAAACGGATTTGTTTTTATGAGCTGAAGTAGCCCTAGATAACAGGATAAACGTCTATGCATAGTAGGTGGATATTTTTTCTATTAAAGAGTACATATATCTGGTATAGTAATAAAAAACGTGATAACATACATCTGGTATAGTAATATATAACGTGTGCTAACCTATATCTGGTATAGTAATATATAACGTGTGCTAACCTAAATTTAGTAAAGTAATATATAACGTGTGCTAACATATATCTGGTATAGTAATATATAACGTGTGTTATTATACCTTTCTTCTTTTTAACACTTTATAAAAGTAGAAAATAGAAATTCTATTCAAAATAACCCCTTTCAAATAACTATACACCAGGTAAATAGTCATTAGAGCTGTTTACCCGGAATGAGCGTTTGTCAACATCTCTACTTCCATCGCATACAATACGATAAAGTCCGTAAGCGTTTCCAAGACCCAGACGAAGCAGACGTACTTCGTTTGCAAAACAATCGGTCGGTATACTTTTGTTGTTGGTATGTAAAACAGTTATTTTATGGATATTTCGGGAAATAGCACTTTTATTGTCACCCTTGGGGACAATAAAAGTGCTATTTCCCTTACACCCATACAATAACTGTATACAAACATATATCTAGTGCAGTTATACATTAAATGTGTGTTGACGTATATCTAGTGTAGTTATATATTGTGTGTTGATAAACATCAGGTGTAGTAATATAGAGGTTCCTGAACAAGTGACGGTTGGTATCGTCTTTTTACAATTCGAAAATTTTCTAACTGGAGTAAGATCAACATGATAATCTTCCAAGTCCGGGCCATTTTTCTCGCACAACGTTCACATATTATATCTAGAAACCAATGTGTCGATATTTGCCTCTCTGAGAATAACGTCTAAACAATCACATAGCGTAACGACATGACTGTGTGTCTATGATATCGCAGCAGATTTCAAGTTATTATAGTTTATTACATACTTACTAATAAATACGGGTTTTTTGCATATGCGATACCACACAATTGCTCTAACCCATATCAGCCCTCGCCGTATCACACCCCAAAACCCGTATCAGCCCCTGCCGTTTCACACCCCAAAACCCGTATCAGCCCACAAAACCCATATCACACCCCTTTTGGAAAAAAATTCGTTTTTCAATATTTCAAAAATAAAGATAAATCATAAGATAGTAGATTTTATTAGTAAGTATGTAATAAACAAAATAAAACACGCCTTTTCCCATATCATACCCAGTATCAACCCTCGACCAATATCAGCCCTCGGGCCTTCGGCCCTTGGGCTGATATTGCAGTCTCGGGTTGGTACTGGGTGTGATATGGAAAAAGGCATATATTATTCTCTATTTAATGTCGGAAACGTATGATTTTGTGGTCAATGTAGCAGAAATTTTACAAAACAATAATGTGGGCCCCTGTATAGGAATGAGGAATGAAACTGATGGCTCAAGTGTTGGTGGGAGGAGATGATGTTGTGATGCAAAAACAATAATACATATAATTGATGAATGCCATATTCATCAATTGTGTGTATTCTTTTTTTCTGTTTGAGAGAAACACATTTTTATCGTTCGTTAACTTGATACTCATCTATTTGTATAGTTTATATGGTTGGGATTTTTTGCTCGTTGAAAAGGCTGTAAAACATTATTTGAATTTGAACCTGAACTTGAACTCGCAACCCCTCGGCCAGATTATTTTATATCGTGCCAGACATAGTTAGAATATTAACTTGTTTTTCACTAGCAAACTGAAAGGGTAGTGGCCAGTCCGTTGAAACTGACATATTTGTCGGAGGAATCCGTCACGCAAAATGAAATCATAGTACCTGCTGGATGATAATGATACGCAATAGCGAGATGTGTGGCCACAATACAGGTCACAGAAGTGGCCATTGTGAGTATGCAATACGAACGAAAACCTTATGCTTTTTTTCAAGCATAATTTGGCGTTTAGCAACTAAACCACCAAGAGTGCTTCTTGTGTTTGGTCATTACAGCAACTGCCAGGCCAACACTAATGTAATAAAGATCTCGTGCACGTCCAACGGTTGATATCGTTGAAGACGTTGTTCATAACTAGGTGAAATGAATACTTTAGGACGTGAGAAAATTTCTATCAACCATTGCTAATTTATTTGAAACAATTTGACCCAATCATTCGTCACATTACATTGGAGGAATATAAAATACGGAAAAGGAACCTCTTTGGATAAGTATGGTTGTCGAACGTTAGAGTTTGTACTGCAAATTGAGGGAAACAATATCCTTTACATCAAATCATTGACGTTTCGACAGACAACAAAAAGTCAGAACTTATTCTATTTTGAAATAAAGGAAGGCAAATTGTCTTTGCATTTCAACCATGCCTTCTCCTTCCAATGCCATGGTTTGATAAATTTGTGCAAGTATGTGTACCCCTTGATAGATTGTCTTGTTTGAACATGTAATACCATTCAGCTAATGTTGAGAGTATCCATTGAGACAAGAGATTATGGCAATACATCATGATTTCTAAACGTTCTGTTTTTAATAAGGTGTTGCTTTCTGAATTAGCGTTTCGAAAGAGAACTAGGTATTTAGATAAATGGTCAAACATTAGTGTACAGCAGACGTGCTGAATAAAATGCGTGCAAGTTATAAGTAAATATTTGTGCGTTTCACCTTGATGAAAGTCCAACTATAGCAAAGCAAATCAATACCATTTTGAATGTGAACACTCATAACTAATATGTTGAAGGTCTACTGTCTGTGTCATTAGATTTGAACCTTTATGATATTTCAAAAGATGGTGTCAATTAAACATTTTACGAACTTGCTCCGTTGTCATGATATCCTTGATAGGTGTCGACTGCTGACGGACATACGAACAACACAGGGTTTCCGAAGATGTAGGTTGATGTTCTCTTGTTGTTTTTTGTGAGTTTTGCTTAGACTTAAACATTTATTTTATAAGTTTTATTCAGACTTATAAAATAAATGTTATATTTACAGTTCCTTACTTCCTTACGAAGGAAGTCAATTTAATGACTTATGTCCTCGAATCCATTTTTTTCTATTTGGAGTGGGAGTGGGATTCAGTTCCTTTAATTTTGTACATTTTTAAAAGAAGTTTCACGTTGAATAATCTTTTTTTGATAAGTAAGTTTTGTCTCTTTTACCACTGTCACACGTGTATAATGTAATCGAGATAGTCCGACCCATGAATGAAATTGGTTGGATTATAATCTAGAACGACTGCTTTTCTAATTTTTCGACAACTAGATTCAGTTAAATTTGTCTGCGGCTACACAACATAAAGGGATCGACGAACGTTTTTTATTTAGAAAAATCCAAGTACATTTCTTTATACTCCACCGAGATCAAAAGTCTGCGGCCTTTCTAAACATATGGGGGACCCTCATCTATGAATTGCAAAACTACAAAATCTTAATACAATTATGATGTTGTCCAAAGACATTAGGACTATATATGACGTCACCCCTGACCTTGGCTAGACGTGTAAGTCCATGTTCACTAAGATTCATACCAGCATTCCTTACCAAAATAGTATGGTGGACTTCTGGCAATGACAACTGACATTTTTACGACGTCATTACCATGGCGGTCAATTTTGGATCAAATGGATTTGTTAAATGACACGTTTTATATTGGTTCCTTACCCTTATCAGAACCCAAACGTGAGGTGACGTTAAAATCGACGTCATGTTGTGCTATGGACGCCCATTTCACAGTGTATATATTTTATATATTAAAGCATATACAATCACTATGTAATGTTTTCGTGTACTAGTTTGCATACCAATTAACATTTTAGACCAAAACAGATGTTTTAACTTTGCCTAAATTTTGCTTATGCGGAATATTAATAAGTAGTGTATTATTGATACACTACTGTGTGTCCTCTTGTTTGCAAGTATATTTTTGGGAAATAACAAGATTTTGTGTTATTTATTCAAACGAATGTGTATTAAACAGTTGAAGTGATAGTTATCGTCGGTTTACAACTTTATCACACAACCAACCCGGCATACTAGAACAGGTTTGACGATTCTGGGTGTCAATAAGCATTAATCATCATGCGATATCGGGTGATAATATATTACTGGTGATACGATTTGGAATCGCAAAATGATCGAAGAAAGAATTAAAACTAAAAGGGTGAGTGTGTCAATTTATTTGTCGTACTTTTAACTTGACAACCTTACGTTAATGCAACCGTACATTGCATTGCCTGGTATGATGAAATCTTTGAGAACTACTCAATTTATAAATAAATCTTTATAGGATTTCCTGGTTAATTTCTGGTATTATCAATATCGTTTATTCAATAAATCAATTCGTTAGAAATCGAACATGAGTAAAGTGTTAAGTAACTGTACTTCACCGAGAGTTTACATCGGCGGTGCTGCTCCAATTATTAACCAAAAGTTCCACGGTATGCAATGTGGGCGTCTTCAAATGGATATCACACCAGTGCAAGGTTCAGGCTGATCACCGATGCTTGCTTTTTTGTATTGGAGGGAAACGTGTACAAAATATAAATTGTACTGTCGAAACCATGTCACGTGAAACTGAACAAGTTCTGTTACCAACAATTCTGTTAGGTAAAGTATCTAAACGATTTTAAACCCAAAAAAACAACTAGACAAATAACAGTATTGAAAACGTTTCATTCATTGCGTAATACATTCAGACTTCCATTGCTTTATAAAATGCAAATTGTGTATTGAAACTGACTGATTAATTACCTGGAGCTATATAGCGTGAGTAACCTACTCCCCCTGGCGCAACCCCTGTTGATAACTTTAATTCATTATACGGATCAGGCCCCGGTGTGGTTATACCTGGTACAGGTAACTGTGTACCATGCGTTGTCATTCTTAACAATGATTTATACACTAACAAATTAAAATTCAATAATAAAAGTCAAGTTTATTTTGATGCATGTCAACAGTTCGTAGAATTTGACGAGTTTATATGTGTGTGATTCCCTTTTTAAATTTAACATAATCGCAAACTTCAGCAAATATTTTGAACCCGAAAGTGAGACAATATTTGTATTTATTCAAAAAATACCAACATTTGTCAAAATGAGTGACGTTACTTTACAAATTGTATGAAGTAGGTCAAGGCAAATCTTTCAACTATGGTGTTCACTTATTAGTTATTCACAATTTCCTTGAAGCTGATTTGTTCCGTCAAATTTTGACCGTTATATATAATTAAGTATACCTTTTTTGCTATTCGGTAATAAAATGTTTAAATATTAATTACGTTACAGTATTAATTCATAAAATTATTTAATTATACTTTGTAAATAGATCAGAATATTTTTTTCGCGTGAATAATGTTTTATTTACATAAACAGGACCGTTGAGGATGAATAATATATTCTTTAGTCTGTCAGTGTTGATACATCATGCAAATCAATCGCTGATATACAATATAAATACAATACAAACCAATTATATAATTAATTACAACCTAGCGTCATGTAGTATATATATATATGTATGTTTAATATATTACATTTTTAGTCACTAACTAGGGTTACTAATATTATTCATTCACATGTAATCTACTATTACGATCGTTGTGGTTTGTTAGTTTCGAGTAAAGTGCTCCTCTTCCGAGTGTATATTGGTGATATTTAAGGTTTTATTTTTACTTACTTTACACAATGCCCACTTTACATATCGCTTTATTAAGTAGAGAAAGCAAATAGGTACATTTGCAATTATTTTCCAATCAATTTAATATACAAACTAGATAGGCCTACGATGAAAATCAATCTGGATGGTATTCTTGTAAAGAAATGTGATATGCAGTCGATCCGATAACAATAAACAGCTAGGAGTTTGCGTAAAAATGCTACTCCTCCCATGGGTATGGTTGAAAGTTTCACCAATTCCACGCCAACTTTGACAAATTAGCCAAACTTCTTCGACTTAGGATGCTAACGTCACAGAAGTAAGTCACGTTTCGGGCTATAGTTAATAAGTGAAAAATCCGAAGGAACTGTTATCGAGTGCAAAATAGTGCACATTGTAAATACCACACGTCACTTGTGCCATATCATAATGCGCATGCGTCCCCAAAGTTACCCCCCTTCCCCCTGGTAATGTCATTCTGCTACTTTTTCAATATGGTATCACTCAAAGAATATAGTACCAATGCTCAAACTATAATTGCAAAGAGTGCAGCTTCTGATTATCGACTTGGAGCATTCTCCCTTATATATAAAAGACGAAGCAACAAAAGATGTATTTTCTGGCTGTCGTTTTGATGCTGTGCATTCCCGGATGATAGCATTGGTTAAGTTAAGTGAAGATTGTTCTAGGTACCGAGTGCGATCCCTGTTTTTTGTTGTTTTCTTTTTTAATTCAATTTTATTTTATTAACTAATTAATTCATTTTTGTATTTCCAAATAATCAAATTTTGAGCAAATAAGTATCTGTAACATGCATCGCGAGTTGTTATAGACACTTCCGTAGAAAAGGGAGAAACAACAACTGTTATAGTTCTAGAGACAATAGTAATAATGCATTTCAACTTTATAGTACTATTCGTTTTGACATATATTCCAATTTATCCTCGGCATGGCAATTTAAGAATACCGTTTAGTTACTGTATTTGCATTCTACAAAATAGTTATCAGTTAATGATGAAGTAAAACGATACCCTGATAATGTGTTTGTTAATGTAAACCGTCATCACGATATGATAAGGTATAGATGGGACACCACTCCAAAAATCGTTGTTACGGGGGTGATTTATTTAATACCTTAATAAACGTCGTTTGAAACGGGCTACCAAGCATCACATTGACAAGTACTTAAAGGGCATCGTAACAAATGCACGTGTTGCTCTGGTTGCCGTTACTATACATTAACAAAATGATAACCCTGTTTTAATATATAATTGGATAGCCTACTAAACAATAGTAATAGTTGGATAACCCTCTTCCTGTCACGATTTCCTTTACATATAACAGATTTTAGTTTATATAGCATTTATTGCATCTTTAGATAATACATCACTGAATAAAAATACAAATATAAATTGGAATAACAAAATCATTTTAAAACAAATCTATACCCACTTTTTCATTCACTATTTTGTTGTTTGGTTAATAAGATTGGCTACAATAATGAAACCCACCATCCGTTTTGCGCTCGGAATCGCCACAAACTTGTGATATGCCATGCATTAACTACGTTTTACAGCATAAGGACCAGATATGGGCCAAACTGCATATAAATCAATGGAAACATATGTACATGCGGCCATTTTTTGAACGCAATGCAATATTTCGTCCTTAGATCTAAAAGTCCGCAACACAAGGTGGTCACCTTTTACAAAGAGAACCCGTCAGATATCGGTGTGATGGGTTTGTATGATAATATTTCCTATAAACTACTAGGTGGGACACGTCAAGCTTGGCAGACAGCTCCAATATGTCCCAACACCTGGTCTCAGCTGCTTAAAGCAACCTCACCTAATCAGACGAAATACAGCTTTCAACAAGTTTCGTTTTGCATTTACGTTACTTGAAATTATTATATTTGACCTGCTTCCCGTCTCTCAACGACAAGCGCTGTACCACTCTATCTACCGTCATCGCATTGAATTAGTTTATATGACAATAATCCCAGTATGACGTTTGTACACCGTGTTTGTGAAAGCTGACGGTGTGAGATGGCTGAGACACAGATCTAACGGCCCTCGGCGTACCGCGTTACATCTAAAGTGTTGCGTGGTCCTAGAAGCTCCCTAATTGTATTTTTATATTAACTATATGTAATGACAATATACCTTTTAACTTCAAACAATTTAAAAAAAAAATACCAAACATATTGCTTTGTATTAAGCTGTCAGCATCACAACGTATAAAGAAATACGTTGTAAATAGCCATTTGGACACATCACAAACTTCGTGTCGTTAACTACACAAATGATATGTAGGGTTACATGCTGAAGTGATATAAAATATATTTTTTAAACCTTTGAATGTTGCATGGTTTTAAAAGCTGTTAGATCATTCCATTATACCTCCTGGCCAAATAAACTAAACGCGTACTTTTAGGCAAGGTCGAAATCTATTTGAAGAGAATGTATTTAATGAGTATTTTAGTCATGAAGATTGTTTGATCCTTGACCTTCGCCTTTAAACGGAAGTGATTCTTATATGCCTTTTCCTACGAGCGTACATACTTCAACTTATTTACAAGATGTATTTTTTTTTAGACCATTGTATAATCTTAAATTTGAAAGGTAATGGAGGTTCCAAGAGCAAAGATGCTGTCTGACTGTGGAACATACACGCTTACATACGAGTTGATATGGGCTGAAGTTTGAATACTTCTGGAAGTCAAGAGAATAATGCATATATACAGGATGGCTCTATCTGTGACTGTAATATCTGTCTCTCCAGTGAGGAGTAATGTTTTTGTTATGTAAGAGCTTTATTGTGTGTTCTACAATCAGGTTTTCTGATTTAAAATGGTGCTTATATTTGTTTATAATTCTGTTTTACTGGTTGTTTGTATAGGGGTTTGCCAACGAGGGATTTGTTCTTACTGTCGTTGGTTTTATTTTAAAGAAAACGATATTTAGATGGTTTTCATTTTAAAAATCTAATAAGAGGTCATAGGGGCCTGATGAACGCTTACAAAGTTTGTAATTGTCGTAACGCTACAGGAAATTATTCCTAGTTTGAATCCAATCGCTGAAGCTGTGTTAGATAAAAGAACATGTCTCTGCCAATCAGAGACAAGAACGTCCATCATTCATCCTTGTATCGACACGAAAGGTAAAAACACTTAGGCGGGACCTCGTAAACACATGTGCAACGATTTCGGAGTCAATCGCTCGAGACGTTCTTCTCGAGAAAAAGCCGAAAATGTCTCAGCCAATCAGCGGCCAGGGTGGCCATCTTGAATTTCGTCGTGTTTGGTGACAATCGCTGCAACCGCTCCAGATAGTTAACCGATATATGACACGAATGTGACGAAATAAATTACCATTAAGAATTGTTGGTGTTTGGTGTCAATCGCTGCAGCCGTTCTAGAGATTTAACCGCAAATACGCGTGGTGGCAAAATACACGTGAACGTGATATTATCATAGAGGCAATGGTATAAAGCTACACCAGGAAACGTGTTGATAATCCATGTTTATATTTATCCACACCTGCTAATTATAATTGGCAATAAATGAAGTGTATTTATTTCTGTAACTTTACGCTGTATTGATCGTTATAAACACTGGGGTCACTGCGTCCATGACATAATTCCTTCCGATAAAAAGTGCTTATTTTATTAGTAATGACACAAATAATGTCATTGGCCGTTTTCGTCGTCTTTTCGAGAATTATCATTGATCGTATAGTTCTCGAAGTAAAACACACTTCAAGCTCGTGAAAGTTTGACATTTATATAAGAAACAACCTAAAACCAATCGATTTGACGTTTTTATTTTCTAACTTGTAGGTGGCAATGCCAAGACATGTTTATTGCATTTATGTTTCAATATTATTGAACTGAATGAAAGTAAAGTTCAAAAGTCAAGGTAAAATACATATTGCAGCTTTAAATGATGATCCAAAATAATTCTGTCACTATGTCCCTGTGGATTTTAACATCCACTAAAAGCTTCTACTTAATACAATTAGTGAAGACGCTCCCAAGCCTCCTAGCCAGAGCGAACAATAAATATAATATAGTATGTGGCTTTTTAGAATAAATTTTCGCATTATAGAATCTCTCTTTAAATAACGGTAACACATTACTAAGGTCACAGAGCATTAATTGTCGACGATGTACATTCCTAGCTTGACTTCCAACATCACACTGCATAGCCTAACCTTGTTAATCTGAGTTTGTGTTATCATTAAACATCATATGTTAACGTCACTACTGAAAAATAAACCTTACTGCAGAATTTGTAAATGACACTCAAAAACATAAGCTTCCTACATGTACAAAAATGTTTACGTCACTAATAAACATAACTTAACTGCAGACTTATTTACGTCACAAGTGGGCATGACTTTATTGCCACAGAAAGTGTTAACGTCATACAAGCGCATAACAGTAATGCAGAAAGTGTTCACGTCATAACTGCGCATAACATTAATGCATAATGTATTTACGTCATAACCCAGCATAACATTTATGCATATTGTGTTAATGTCATAACTAAGTACATGTATAACATTTATACAGAATGTGTCTACGTCATAACTGAGCATAACATTATTGCAGAATTTGATTACGTCATAAAGGAGCATACCATTACTTTAGAATGTTTTTACGTCATAACTAAGCATAACATTACTACAAAATGACGTCACAACTTATTTCTTTTTGCAATAAAATGTGCTCACGTCTTTACGAACATAACGACAAACATGACGACGATATCGTTTATTCGATGATAATTACGAAAAGGTACGTACAACCATGGCATGTCGCACCGCCTAAAAGCTCAGTTAAATGTTTTTAAAACGGCATTGTAAACTCTTTTCAGTTATTTTTTTATCACTGGGTGATGAGGTTCATGATCACCACGTTCATATTTTACTCTTGTCGTGATTTTTTAAGTCTGGTCGAAGTTTCTAAAACAATAACGCGGGTAAATGGTATGACATGAAATGGTCAACAGTTACAGTGCATGTACAGGGTACATGGTAGATTGGTAATGAGGGTGCATGGTAGATTTGTTATCAGATAGATGGTAAATTTGTTATCAGATATATGGTAGATTTGTTATCAGATACATGGTAGATTTGTTATCAGATACATGGTAGATTTGTTATCAGATACATGATAGATATGTTATCAGATATATGGTAGGTTTGTTATCTGTTACATGGTAGATTTGTTATCAGATACATGGTAGATTTATTATCAGTTACATGGTAGATATGTTATCAGGTGCATGTTAGATTTGTTATCAGATTCATGGTAGATTTAGTATCGAGTACATAGTAAATTTGTTATCAGATACATGGTAGATTTGTTATCAAGTACATGGTAGATTTGTTATCAAGTACATGATAGATTTGTTGTCAAGTACATGGTAGATTTGTTATCAGGTACATGGTAGATTTGTTATCAAGTACATGGTAGATTTGTTGTCAAGTACATAGTAAATTTGTTATCAGATACATGGTAGATTTGTTATCAAGTACATGTTAGATTTGTTTCCAAGTGCATAATTGATTTGTTGTGGTATATGGTAGATTTGTTGTCAGGTACACGAAGATTTGTAATCTGGTACATGGTAGATTTGTTATCTGTTACATGGTAGATTTGTTATCAGATACATGATAGATTTGTTATCAGCTACATGGTAGATTTGTTATCAGGTACATTGAAGATTTGTTGTCAGGTACATGGTAGATTTGTTATCAGGTACATGGTAGATTTGTTGTCAGGTACATGGTAGATTTGTTGTCAGGTACATGGTAGATTTGTTGTCAGGTACACGGAAGATTTGTAATCACGTACATAGTAGATTTGTTGTCAGGTACATGGTAGATTTGTTTTCAAGTGCATAATAGATTTGTTGTCAGGTACATGGTAGATTTGTTGTCAGGTACACGGAAGATTTGTAATCTGGTACATGGTAGATTTGTTATCTGTTACATGGTAGATTTGTTATCAGATACATGGTAGATTTGTTATCAGCTACATGGTAGATTTGTTATCAGCTACATGGTAGATTTGTTATCAAGTTCATGTAAGATTTGTTATCTGGTACATGATAGATTTGTTGTCAAGTACATGGTAGATTTGTTATCAGGTACATGGTAGATTTGTTATCAGGTACATGGTAGATTTGTTGTCAGGTACATGGTAGATTTGTTGTCAGGTACATGGTAGATTTGTTGTCAGGTACACGGAAGATTTGTAATCACGTACATAGTAGATTTGTTGTCAGGTACATGGTAGATTTGTTTTCAAGTGCATAATAGATTTGTTGTCAGGTACATGGTAGATTTGTTGTCAGGTACACGGAAGATTTGTAATCTGGTACATGGTAGATTTGTTATCTGTTACATGGTAGATTTGTTATCAGATACATGGTAGATTTGTTATCAGCTACATGGTAGATTTGTTATCAGCTACATGGTAGATTTGTTATCAAGTTCATGTAAGATTTGTTATCTGGTACATGATAGATTTGTTGTCAAGTACATGGTAGATTTGTTATCAGGTACATGGTAGATTTGTTATCAGGTACATGGTAGATTTGTTGTCAGGTACATGGTAGATTTGTTGTCAGGTACATGGTAGATTTGTTGTCAGGTACACGGAAGATTTGTAATCACGTACATAGTAGATTTGTTGTCAGGTACATGGTAGATTTGTTTTCAAGTGCATAATAGATTTGTTGTCAGGTACATGGTAGATTTGTTGTCAGGTACACGGAAGATTTGTAATCTGGTACATGGTAGATTTGTTATCTGTTACATGGTAGATTTGTTATCAGATACATGGTAGATTTGTTATCAGCTACATGGTAGATTTGTTATCAGGTACATTGAAGATTTGTTATCAAGTTCATGGTAGATTTGTTATCAGGTACATGTTAGATTTGTTATCAGGTACATGGTAGATTTGTTTTCAAGTGCATAGTAGATTTGTTGTCAGGTACATGGTAGATTTGTTGTCAGGTACACGGAAGATTTATAATCTGGTACATAGTAGATTTGTTATCAGATACATGATAGATTTGTTATCAGGTATATGGTAGGTTTGTTATCTGTTACATGGTAGATTTGTTATCAGATACATGATAGATTTGTTATCAGCTACATGGTAGATTTGTTATCAGCTACATGGTAGATTTGTTATCAAGTTCATGTAAGATTTGTTATCTGGTACATGATAGATTTGTTGTCAAGTACATGGTAGATTTGTTATCAGGTACATGGTAGATTTGTTATCAAGTACATGGTAGATTTGTTGTCAAGTACATAGTAAATTTGTTATCAAATACATGGTAGATTTGCTATCTGGTACATGGTAGATTTGTTATCAGGTACATGGTAGATTTGTTATCAAGTACATGGTAGATTTGTTGTCAAGTACATAGTAAATTTGTTATCAAATACATGGTAGATTTGCTATCTGGTACATGGTAGATTTGTTATCAGGTACATGGTAGATTTGTTATCAAGTACATGGTAGATTTGTTGTCAAGTACATAGTAAATTTGTTATCAAATACATGGTAGATTTGCTATCTGGTACATGGTAGATTTGTTATCAGGTACATGGTAGATTTGTTATCAAGTACATGGTAGATTTGTTGTCAAGTACATAGTAAATTTGTTATCAAATACATGGTAGATTTGCTATCTGGTACATTGTAGATTTGTTATCAAGTACATGGTAGATTTGTTGTCAAGTACATAATAAATTTGTTGTCAGGTACATGCTAGATTTGTTATCAAATACACGGTAGATTTGTTATCAAGTACATAGTAAATTTGTTATCAGATACATGGTTGATTTGTTATCAAATACATGGAAGATTTATTATTAAGTACATAGTAAATTTGTAATCAGATGCATGGTTGATTTGTTATCAAATACATGGTAGATTTGTTATCAAGTACATGGTAGATATGTTATCAAGTACATAGTAGATTTGTTGTCAGATACACGGAAGATTTGTTATCAGGTACATTGAATATTTGCTATCAGGTACACGGAAGATTTGTTATCAGGTACATGGAAAATTTGTAATCAGGTACATGGTAGATTTGTTTTCAAGTGCGTAGTAGATTTGTTGTCAGGTACATGGTAGATTTGTTGTCAGGTACACGGAAGATTTGTAATCTGGTACATCTTAGATTTGTTGTCAGGTACATGGTAGATTTGTTATTAAGTACATAGTAGATTTGTTATCAGATATTTGGTAGGTTTGTTATCAGGTTCATGATAGATTTGTTGTCAGGTACATGGTAGATTTGTTATTAAGTACATAGTCGATTTGTTATCAGATATTTGGTAGGTTTGTTATCAGGTTCATGATAGATTTGTTGTCAGGAACATGGTAGATTTGTTATCAGGTCCATGGTAGATTTTTTATCAAGTACATAGTAGATTTGTTATCAGATACATGGTAGATATGTTATCAAGTACATGGTAGATTTGTTATCAGGTACATGGTAGATTTGTTTTCAAGTGCATAGTAGATTTGTTGTCAGGTACATGGTAGATTTGTTGTCAGGTACACGGAAGATTTATAATCTGGTACATAGTAGATTTGTTGTCAGGTACATGGTAGATTTGTTATCAGGTCCATGGTAGATTTTTTATCAAGTACATAGTAGATTTGTTATCAGATACATGGTAGATTTGTTATCAGATACATGGTAGATTTGTTATCAAGTACATGGTAGATTTGTTATCAGGTACATGGTAGATTTGTAATCTGGTACATAGTAGATTTGTTGTCAGATACACGGAAGATTTGTTATCATGTACATGGAAGATTTGTTATCAGGTACACGGAAGATTTGTTATCAGGTACATGGAAGCTTTGCTATCAAGTGAATGGTAGATGTTTGTTATAAAGTACATGGTAGATTTGTTATCAAGTGAATGGTAGATGTTTGTTATCAAGTGAATTGTAGATGTTTGTTATAAGGTACATAGTTTATTTGTTATCAGGTTGACGGTATATTTGTTATCGGGTAGATTTTTGTTATCAGGTACATGGTAGACTGGTTATCAGGTACATGGTAGACTGGTTATCAGGATGCATGATATAAAAATAGACCTTTTTTACTAACCCATGTTTACAATAATCGCTTCAAACGACAACCCTTGTCACCTTGCCGACGTCCTTCACCTTGGTAACATTCTTCATCTTGAGTACGCAAGTAAATATGTAACAAAAAATGAACAAAACATATTGCTTTAATTTAAAAATGATTGACATGATATGTTTCTTAACTTTGTGAATAGTGTTTTTGTGAACAGATTTTAATTTACTTTATATTAACAGTTGTAAAGCGTGTAACTGTTATTGGACTCATAAAGACTCTACACAGACCTTCAGACAGGTAAATACAGGTAAACAGTTAGCTCAGTGAAATGTCTGATTCCAGTACATCGGTGGACATCACATTTATACCGGAGACACCCCTCGCCTTTCAACGTGGAAGACTCGTGCCCTTGTTCAGAAAGCTTGCGCATTCCACGTGTTTGCTTTGTATAAAAGTACAAACTTTTCCATTATCAACCAACTACTTCATTTCTAAACAACCACGCAACTTTCAAAAGCATCACAGATTTTCTGTTTGTTTTCAAACCTTATTGAACTCACGAGAAAATATTTTCTAAAACCCACGTAACTAAATGTATACTGTGTATCTAAATACCACTGTTCTCCGTGTATACATTGTAATATTGACGTAAGGAACGTGGCATTTTATCACAGTCTTGCATTTAAACTCCCGTCTGTAGCTAAATTACTTTAGTCTGTCATTCAAAATAAATGGAAATGTTTTGTATGGAATACGTAAATAAAGCTTTCGGTAAACATTTTGTTATTCTAGCGAAAGTATTAACAGAGACCATGTACATACAGTTAGCCAGTCTTCATCGATACACGCCGTTTTGTTACACGCCCGAGGCTCTAGTATGTACGTAGATCATTTGTCCACTGACTGGAACGATTGGCCGAGTTTCAGAGAGAACCAAGAAGGGACTGTCTGTGAGCCGAGCCCTTTGACAAATGACTAACTCGGCACACTTCGAATTGTCTGCCCTCGGACCCTTCTAACGCAATTTAACAATGGCGGAAACTATTTTAACAAAATTATTTGAAGATCGTGGCTACGAGGAGCCGTGATTCACTTAGCCCGGTAAAAACGCCGACCCCAGACCGGATGTCTCGCGCCTGGTCAGCTTAAATCTAGTCATGGCATTTATGACAGCAGATGCATTTCTTCTCTACCATCGCTACTTTTACAATAGAAATGTTTAGTAAATCTATGAAATGTCACTAGTTATAACCAAATGCCAATAGGTCACTTATTGCAATATTTTTTAGGAAAATAATGGAATATATAACATTAGCTATACCGTTGATGACGTTTAAGCTTTCGAGACATTAACGCGTATAAAGTTACCGACAGTCGACCGACGATGACGAACTAATCGTATTTGATATTTATAAACCCTGATTGTGTGTACATAATGTAATGGTAGGTCATTACATTATCATATACAATAGTATATACTATTAATGTGTATACATACGCATTATGCGATTTATGAAGCTAAATAGATAAGTGTTCACTGGCGCCCTACACAATGACTACATACATCAACGAATTCGAACTCTGGACTGCAAAAAGATCAATGCAAACTTAATATATACGGAGCAGACTATTGTTGTATGTCACAAAAGAAATGGATGACATCGTCACACTTTCTGTGTCAAAATAGTTCAAAATTCTACAAAACAGGATTTTTCACTTTGATTTCCAAAATAAAAATCTCGTTAGAATTCATTTTCATCTTCGTTTACTGCGCATGCGTTTCTGGTCGTGAAATGTATGCAACAGAGAGTGCATCAATGTTCCACGTTAATTGGCGATTTATGACAATAGACGTGAAAGCAGGGATAAAATTGACAAATGTGTTTATAGAAACATTAGATGAAGACTACTACACAATCAACATAAATAATGCACGTTAGCACAACATTCTTCTTTAAATGACGCATCAGGAATAAAAGGAACTAGTGGTTAATGTTGTGTTGTCACGCTAACTTAACCGTATAGTATTACGTCGTGACAACCGGCTTCCTGTCGTGTCTCAAGTCTCCGGCAGAGACTGGTAAACAGTGATACTGGCTATCTCCTCGCCACACTGGTAAACAGTGAACCTGGCTATCTCCTCGCCACACTGGTAAACAGTGAGACTGGCTATCTCCGCGACAAACTGGTAAACAGTGATACTGTCTATCCCCTCGCCAAACTGGTAAACAGTGATACTGTCTATCTCCTCGCCACACTGGTACACAGTGAGACTGGCTATCTCCTAGACAAACTGGTAAACAGTGATACTGGATATCTCCTCGCCACACTGGTAAGCAGTGATACTGGCTATCTCCTCTCCACACTGGTAAACAGTGATACTGGATATCTCCTCGCCACACTGGTAAGCAGTGATACTGGCTATCTCCTCGCCACACTGGTAAACAGTGAGACTGACTAACTCCTCGCCACACTGGTAAACAGTGAGACTGGCTATCTCCTCGACAAACTGGTAAACAGTGATACTGGCTATCTCCTCGCCACACTGGTAAACAGTGATACTGGCTATCTCCTCGCCACACTGGTAAACAGTGATACTGGCTATCTCCTCGCCACACTGGTTAACAGTGAGACTGGCTAACTCCTCGCCAAACTGGTAAACAGTGATACTGGCTATCTCCTCGCCCCACTGGTAAACAGTGATACTGGCTATCTTCTCGCCACACTGGTAAACAGTGATACTGGCTATATGCTCGCCACACTGGTAAACAGTGATACTGGCTATTTCCTCGCCACACTGGTAAACAGTGATACTGTCTACCTCCTCGCCACACTTGTTGACTTTAGTATCTGGGGTCTGCTTCGACTGGTTACCAATACCGTGTGCATCACCCCCAACAGCCGTCCATTACAGAGAAGACTAAATATTTACGTTTTCGTTGCACAGCCGTTGGATAAATCAACCAATCAAAGATGTTAGTACATGGATACACCAACAGTAGCAATAGCTATCGCACGTGAATGTTTTATATCGAAAACCGTTCGAGTATTTCCGTCATGATGTCATAGTAATCGGGACTGGCTATCTCCTCGCCACACTGGTAAACAGTGATCCTGGCTATTTCCTCGCCACACTGGTAAACAGTGAGACTGACTAACTCCTCGCCACACTGGTAAACAGTGAGACTGACTAACTCCTCGCCACACTGGTAAACAGTGATCCTGGCTATTTCCTCGCCACACTGGTAAACAGTGAGACTGACTAACTCCTCGCCACACTGGTAAACAGTGAGACTGGCTATCTCCTCGACAAACTGGTAAACAGTGATACTGGCTATATGCTCGCCACACTGGTAAACAGTGATACTGTCGATCTCCTCGCCACACTGGTAAACAGTGATACTGTCGATCTCCTCGCCACACTGGTAAACAGTGATCCTGGCTATTTCCTCGCCACACTGGTAAACAGTGATACTGTCTATCTCCTCCCCACACTGGTAAACAGTGATACTGTCTATCTCCTCGCCACACTGGTAAACAGTGATCCTGGCTATTTCCTCGCCACACTGGTAAACAGTGATACTGTCTATCTCCTCGCCACACTTGTTGACTTTAGTATCTGGGGTCTGCTTCGACTGTTTACCAATACCGTGTGCATCACCCCCAACAGCCGTCCATTACAGAGAAGACTAAATATTTACGTTTTCGTTGCACAGCCGTTGGATAAATCAACCAATCAAAGATGTTAGTACATGGATACACCAACAGTAGCAATAGCTATCGCACGTGAATGTTTTATATCGAAAACCGTTCGAGTATTTCCGTCATGATGTCATAGTAATCGGGGACCAATCATAACGTGATGTCAAATTCAAATCTGATCGATTTTCCCAAAAGGTTTCCGATTGGCGTTTGTCACCTGACATATCTGGTAACCATAGAAATATGACCTCGCTCCAGCAGAAACGGTTGTTTATCATTTGTCCTGGAACGAAGGAAATCAGAAGTATGTTGTTTTGAACGTAAATATAAGGGTTGAAATGAATCTTTAAAAAAAGGTATTGTGTTTTGCAGCACAGTTCCCCCCAAACATATCTCCAAGTAGTGCTGTAGTGTATCCTCAAATGTGTCTGAACCAAATTGTGTTCATTCCATCGAAAATTTTAAAAATATGCATTTCAGTCCTCCGGTAAGATAGCATCAGGGTTATCATAACTCAAACGCCACGGTTAGGGCCTAGAATATACCAAAGGATGAAACACCATAACCGTCTTTTTAGGAAGGATTTTTTTGCTGGAAGTTTTCATATAAATACGTCTCTGGTACAGTCAATAAGTCTGCTATCTGTTATATGACATGAAGCAAACGATAGTCTCTACACTGGCGGGAATACCTTAATACGGGGTCAGAAACTCCAATCTCTAAACATATCTCATATCAATATGATTGGTTAATGTACAAAAGGTCACGCTAACGGATGTAATAAATCAGAGTTTTTATACGGAGGTCATCAATTTGACGACGCGTGAGGTTCTAATTTCTCTCGGTCTTACATGTTATGTAATGCTCGTAATTGTCAAACAATAATTAACCTCTAGTTTCACGTCAATGTTTGTAAAATGGACTGAAGCATGGGGAGCGATGGTACGTACAGTACACAGCGCTGGAGAGGCACGCTGTCCCGACACTCGATAGGATGTAATGGCAAAGAACCACTTTTGATATGGTATTCATGAACCAGAGAAATGATCAAATATCTTAATTTTAGGCATTCATGTAGTATTTCTACATACAAAAATCATACAAAACTAAGCTGATTTAAAACACCAAGATATTTGAAACTGTGATATTGAGAACTAATGATCCAGGGTTTTGTTTTCTTTCAACATTTGCCTAGTAAATCATTTTTAAGTGTAGTTTTGGCTGCGCCTGTCATTTTTTTATGTCAATGAAACGATCAAATTTAATAGAGTTTGAAATTAGATATCAGTTCCATGACTTCGTCTGTGAAACAGACAGCTTCAATAGACCTCATATTACTTGACGACGTTAACAAATCAAGAATCTCAAAACTGCAATATCTTCTATTAATGTTGATCCCATTATTTCCACAATTCAAAAGTGCCGTTGTAATTTTAACGTGACTCGTCAGAATCTTTTTGTGGGACATTTGTAATGCTGGAATGTTACAATTTTCAACCGTTCAACGTGACCATTGGCACCCTGCAAACGTGACCGTTGTCAGCCTGCAAACGTAAACTTTGGCACGCGTGGCATTAATCTTTAGAAAGAGCTTTAGTTGACCTTTCCCAAAGAACAAGAGTGACCATCCGCAACATGCTACTGTGGTCTCCCACCATTAACAGAACTGTCTCCCCTTTTACATGTTCGGGATTTCTGAGTAACCTTTGGTATGATTTCTTTATCATTCCCTACGGTATGACAGAACAAAAAATCACGAAAAAAACTATTACCTAATGGGAGCAATAGAATATGACGTCACGATCAGCGTTCGACAGGAGAAGACATTTTCATATCAGGAATAAAATGAAGATTTTTAATCGTAAATAAGGTCATTGTTTTCAAACATAGTGTTGTAAGGATAAAAAAAACATCTCTACGGTGAGAGCATGCAAAAAATAGCTCGCCCCTTAGGGGCGAGATTCTTGAATGTCTTAGACAATCAAGAATATCACCCCTCGGATTGAGATTTCTCTGCCGTACACTCACGGTAGGGTAAGATTCCATAAACAAATATGACCCATACTCTCCATCAACGTGATAGCAGCCTCTACAACTTCTCAGCTTGGCATATGCGATTATGTATGAACCCCATTTCCAATTTTAATGTTTGTCCACGCTCTCCGATGGTCACCTCGAGTATCTCTCTATACCGTCCAGTTTCACTCTATGTGTTTCCATTACCGTCACCACGATACCAGTTCACTTTCTACGTGTTTCCGTGACGTCGACTCGATACCAGTTCACTTTCTATGTGTTTCCGTGACGTCACCACGATACCAGTTCACTTTCTACGTGTTTCCGTGACGTCGATTCGATACCAGTTCACTTTCTATGTGTTTCCGTGACGTCACCACGATACCAGTTCACTTTCTATGTGTTTCCGTTTCGACGACTCGATACCAGTTCACTCTCCAAGTGTTTCCGTTACCGTCACCTCGATACCAGTTCTCTTTCTACGTGTTTCCGTTACGTTACCTCGATCCCAGTTCACTCTCCAAGTGTTTCCATTCCCGTCCCCTCGATACCAGTTCACTTTCTACGTGTTTCCGTTACGTCACCTCGATACCAGTTCACTTTCTATGTGTTTCCGTTACGTCACCACGATACCAGTTCACTTTCTATGTGTTACCGTCACCTCTATACAGTTCACTCTCCAAGTGGTTCCGTTACCGTCACCTCGATACCAGTTCACTTTCTACGTGTTTCCGTTACGTTACCTCGATACCAGTTCACTCTCCAAGTGTTTCCATTACCGTCACCTCGATACCAGTTCACTTTATATGTGTTTCCGTTAACGTCATCTCGATACCAGTTCACTTTCTATGTGTTTCCGTTACCGTCACTTCTATACCAGTTCACTCTCCAAGTGTTTCCGTAACGTCGACTTGATACCAGTTCATTTTCTATGTGTTTCCCTTAGGTCACTTCGATACCAGTTCACTCTCAAAGTGTTTCCGTAACTTCACCTCGATACCAGTTCACTCTCCAAGTGTTTCTGTTACGTCACCTCGATACCAGTTCACTTTCTATGTGTTTCTGTTACCGTCACCTCGATACCAGTTCACTTTCTATGTATTTCTGTTACGTCACCTCGATACCAGTTCACTCTCCAAATGTTTCTGTTACGTCACCTCGATACCAGTTCACTTTCTATTTGTTTCCGTTACGTCACCTCTATACCAGTTCACTCTCCAAGTGTTTCCGTAATGTCAACTCGTTCCCAGTTCACTTTCCAAGTGTTGCCGTTCCGTCACCTCGATCCCAGTTCACTTTCTACGTGTTTCCGTGACGTCGACTCGATACCAGTTCACTTTCTATGTGTTTCCGTTACGTCGACTCGATACCAGTTCACTCTCCGAGTGTTTCCGTTACGTCACCTCGATACCAGTTCACTTTCTATGTGGTTCCGTTACGTCACCTCGATACCAGTTAACTTTCTATGTGTTTCCGTTACGTCACCTCGATCCCAGTTCACTTTCTATGTGTTTCCGACGTCATCTTTATACCAGTTCACTCTCCAAGTCCTCTATACAGTTCACTCTCCAAGTGGTTCCGGTACCGTCACCTCGATACCAGTTCACTTTCTATGTGTTCCCGACGTCATCTTTATACCAGTTCACTCTCCAAGTCCTCTATACAGTTCACTCTCCAAGTGGTTCCGGTACCGTCACCTCGATACCAGTTCACTTTATATGTGTTTCGGTTACCGTCATCTCGATACCAGTTCACTGTCACTTCTATACTAGTTCACTCTCCAAGTGTTTCCGTAACGTCGACTTGATACCAGTTCATTTTCTATGTGTTTCCGACGTCATCTCTATACCAGTTCACTCTCCAAGTGTTTCCATTACCCTCACCTCGATACCAGTTCACTTTATATGTGTTTCGGTTACCGTCATCTCGATACCAGTTCACTGTCACTTCTATACTAGTTCACTCTCCAAGTGTTTCCGTAACGTCGACTTGATACCAGTTCATTTTCTATGTGTTTCCGACGTCATCTCGATACCAGTTCCCTTTCTATGTGTTTCCGACGTCATCTTTATACCAGTTCACTCTCCAAGTCCTCTATACAGTTCACTCTCCAAGTGGTTCCGGTACCGTCACCTCGATACCAGTTCACTTTATATGTGTTTCCGTTACCGTCATCTCGATTCCAGTTCACTTTCTATGTGTTTCCGTTACCGTCCATTCTATACTAGTTCACTCTCTAAGTGTTTCCGTAACGTAGACTTGATACCAGTTCATTTTCTATGTGTTTCCGACGTCATCTCGATACCAGTTCACTTTCTGTGTGTTTCCGACGTCATCTTTATACCAGTTCACTCTCCAAGTGTTTCCATTACCGCCACCTCGATACCAGTTCACTTTATATGTGTTTCGGTTACCGTCATCTCGATACCAGTTCACTGTCACTTCTATACTAGTTCACTCTCCAAGTGTTTCCGTAACGTCGACTTGATACCAGTTCATTTTCTATGTGTTTCCCTTAGGTCACTTCGATACCAGTTCACTCTCAAAGTGTTTCCGTAACTTCACCTCGATACCGTTACCGTCACCTCTATACAGTTCACTCTCCAAGTGGTTCCGGTACCGTCACCTCGATACCAGTTCACTTTATATGTGTTTCCGTTACCGTCACCTCGATACCAGTTCACTCTCCAAATGTTTCTGTTACGTCACCTCGATACCAGTTCACTCTCCAAGTGTTTCCGTAATGTCAACTCGTTCCCAGTTCACTTTCTTTGTGTTGCCGTTCCGTCACCTCGATCCCAATTCACTTTCTACGTGTTTCCGTGACGTCACCTCGGTACCAGTTCACTTTCTATGTGTTTCCGACGTCACCTCGATACCAGTTCATTTTCTATGTGTTTCCGACGTCATCTCTATACCAGTTCACTCTCCAAGTGTTTCCGTAATGTCAACTCGTTCCCAGTTCACTTTCTTTGTGGTGCCGTTCCGTTACCTCGATCCCAGGTCACTTTCTACGTGTTTCCGTGACGTCGACTCGATACCAGTTCACTTTCTATGTGTTTCCGTTACGACGACTCGATACCAGTTCACTCTCCAAGTGTTTCCGTTACGTCACCTTTATACAGTTCACTCTCCAAATGTTTCTGTAACGTCACCTCGATACCAGTTCACTTTCTACGTGTTTCCGTTACGTCAACTCGATACCAGTTCACTCTCAAAGTGTTTCCGTTACGTCACCTCTATACAGTTCACTCTCCATGTGTTTCCGTTACGTCACCTTTATACAGTTCACTCTCCAAATGTTTCTGTTACGTCACCTCGATACCAGTTCACTTTCTACGTGTTTCCGTTACGTCACCTCTATACAGTTCACTCCCCAAGTGTTTCCGTTACGTCACCTTTATACCAGTTCACTTTCTAAGTGTTTCCGTTACGTCACCTTTATATCAGTTCACTTTCTATGTGGTTCCGTTACGTCACCTTTATACCAGTTCACTTTCTATGTGTTTCCGTTACGTCACCTCGATACCAGTTCACTTTCTACGTGTTTCCGTTACCGTCACCTCGGTACCAGTTCACTTTCTATGTGTTTCCGTTACGTCACCTCGATACCAGTTCACTTTCTACGTGTTTCCGTTACCATCACCTCGATACCAGTTCACTTTCTACGTGTTTCCGTTACCGTTACCTCGATACCAGTTCACTTTCATTGTGTTTCCATTACGTCACTTCGATCCAATTTCACCCTTAAAGGTTTCCGTTATGTTACTTGGATTCAATTTCAGCCTATATGTTACGTCAACTCGATCCCAATGGACCCTCTATGCGTCACCGTTACGACACATATATCCTTATTTTCCTTCAATCTGTTTCCGGTATGCTTGCGTCTTCAAAATGGATAATTATTGCTTACATCAAATGCTTAATTCATTAGGCGAACGTTATACAAATTGTTCATCTCAATTACTACAATTGAAGTACAATATACAAGGATGAAATAAAAGGGATGGCGATTAAGAATTTATGATGACTGATGTATTTTGTTTATGAACATACCAAAATTGCAAAGGATGGGTAAAAGGAGAAAATCAACGCCCAAAACAGCTAAGCCAATTTCATCAACATTCCGAACAATTAATTTGAAACTTCCCCTTTTCCAAAAATTGTCGGGCAATTTTCACCCTGTCCTAAAAAAATCGATTGTAAGCAGCTCGGCATGATATGTCTGGAGCAGCTAGCCCTGCACCAGGCGGTCTCTCTGGGTAGCATGCTCCCTGCGTGATGAATCTTTTGGCGCCAAAGTCTCCACCAGCGCTCGTGAAACGCACGAGCAATGCCACCATTGAGCAGACGACCTGTGCTAATCGCGACAAACCGATGGAAAGATGATCTATTGAAGGAATTGTATTGAACCGTTAGTTTACATTGAAGTTGTAAATCAATTTTCTCTGGTTTACTTAGGTATAGGAGTTTGGCTTCGGTGAGACAAGAATCAATTTTAAGACTATTTGAAAACATCTGAGATTAAATATTTTTGCTGAACCTCTGTGACCGCCTCTAATCAATAACTTGACAATGAGGGAAACACCATCGGGGCCAGACGAAAAACGCCACACATTTCGTTTGTTTATGTGACAGAAAGGGAAATGAAAAATAATGGACGATTTTATTTTGAGGAGATGCTGTTTAGTTGGATTAAAACATTAAAGGTATTATAATAATTTGCCAACTTATTTCATATCTTAACCGGAAGTTCCTACCGTGACAATAGCATTAAAGATACATGAACAACCAAACATCTGATTCTTCAAGATCTGTGAACTCGCGACGCACATCAACGTTACAAGACAATATATCGTTTTCAAGACATTGATGATATAACCTTAAAATGTTTATAAGAGATATTTTCGATGGTTATATATCAGTTGGAATTGTGTATCCTTCTTTTCATTGATAAATGATATACAGCTATACCCTACGTAACGTAATGTTTCCAACAAACACAGCAAAGATAGTCGGCACAGTTTTAACCTATTGGAGTAAAGAGTGAATAAAGACGAGCCTCCCCAAAAACCTCCCCACCCTCATCCTACTCCCGGGTGAAGTGAGGTTCTGTTGACGATGTTGCAAATTTTCAGTTTACATGAAAAGGCCTTTGTGAGTAAGCCGGGTTAGAGATCTGTATCTGTGTGATACCTACAGAAGGAAGTATCCTTTAATTAGTGGCACGGTCGCTTTATTGGGTACGGCGTCTCACCTTTCTAGTGACACTGTAGCCAACTCAGCCAGTAGGGGGAGCGGAAACAGGTAAAAGGTAATACGATATTTACCTGAGATTTTTACCTCTGATAACAGGTAAGTTTCAGCGCACTTGTTTAAACATCGATAACAAAAAATCGATCAAGTAGATAACCGATAAGTGGAGAAAGCATTTAACACGACGCTAAAATATAGTTATATTTGTATCTTACTCGCAACCACGTTACATCTACCTAGCCCTACTTACTACACCGTTTAATATATCATTTACATTTACGAATTTTTATCCAGTGTTATTTACTACACAGACAGAAGTTATTTTCATGTATGTCAGGAAATATTAGTGTTTTAGTATTATGTAATTAAATGCTATGCACATTCATTAGACTGTCTTTATACAACCTATATAAGCCGTCACATTATACAAAGATTACATATCATTACCGTTATATGACATGAATGGTGATATGCATGCTAACGTAAGAATTGTAACAAAAACAATTGAATTCTATCTATAATGAACGCATGAGAGATCCGTTATACTTCTACTGAATACTGCCCCTATATTATATCCTAGTTTGTAACTGTAAGAAATTCAATATTGCATTGTTAGTGCAAGAGATATTATGAAAGAAGTGTGCGATAATGAATTGTTAGTCAAAATGAATATTGAATTGCTAGCCCAAGTGAAATCAGACGGAAATGTACATAATGAAGAGCTAGTACAGTTGATCTAACTACATGTAGTAAGGTTATATTGTATAGGAAGTGTACAAAGAATACTTTTAGTATTTGTCATACTGTAACGGAAGTATACAATAGTGAGTTGCTAGTACAGGTGACGTTGTAACGGAAGTGTGAAATATTGATGTTGCTAGTACAGATACTGATACTGAATTGAGGAAATACTATAAAGATTATCGGTATGGTATTTGTAAATGCCATTGAAAATATTGTGTTGGGTAAATATCCACGAGTAAGTGTTGAACACTTAAAACCGGCCTATTAATTAAGATTAATGTGCAGAGTCGTTTGTACATTACTTAATGGGAATGCCAAGAATCGCTTTCCCATGACCGGAGTTTTTGTATTGCCATTGTGTTGATAACACATATCACGCATGTAATGGTGCATAAAGCCACTGTACAGAGCGCATCATCGCCTACGTGTGAACACATGTCTGATGCACACTTCACCATTAATGATCGCACCAGATATCAACGCATCGTACAGGTACAGCAGCACGGGCATCAATGCGTCATACAGGTACACCAGCCGGGAATCAACGCATCGTACAGGTACACCAGCCGAGAATCAACGCATCGTACAGGTACACCAGCCGGGAATCCACGCATCGTATAGGTACACCAGCCGGGAATCAACGCATCGTACAGGTACACCAGCCGAGAATCAACGCATCGTACAGGTACACTAGCCGGGAATCAACGCATCGTACAGGTACACCAGCCGGGAATCAACGCATCGTACAGGTACACCAACCGGGAATCAACGCATCGTACAGGTACAGCAGCATGGGAATCAACGCATCGTACAGGTACACCAGCCGGGAATCAATACGTTATACAGGTACACCAGCCGGGAATCAACGCATCGTACAGGTACAGCTGCATGGGAATCAACTCATCGTACAGGTACACCAGCCGGGAATCAACGCATCGCACAGGTACACCAGCCGGGAATCAACGCATCGCACAGGTACACCAGTCGGGAATCACCGCATCGTACAGGTACCCCAGCCGGTAATCAACGCACCGTACAGGTACAGCAGCATGGGAATCAACGCATCGTACAGGTACACCAACCGGGAATCAACGCATCGTACAGGTACAGCAGCCGGGAATCAACGCATCGTACAGGTACACCAGGCGGGAATCAACGCATCGTACATGTACACCAGCCGGAAATCAACGCATCGCACAGGTACAGCAGCATGGTAATCAACGCATCGAACAGGTACACCAGCCGGGAATCAACGCATCGTACAGGTACAGCAGCATGGGAATCAACGCATCGTACAGGTACACCAACACGGGCAGCAATCGGTATACAGGTACACCAGCACGGGAATCAACGCATCATACAGGTTCAACATCACTGGCATCAACGCAGCATACAGGTACAGCAGAACGTGCATAAACAAGTCAAACATGTACACCAGCATCGGCATCAACGCATCATACAGGTACAGAGCACAGCCATCAACGCGTCATACAGGTACACCAGCACGGGTATCAACGCGTCATAAAGGTACACCAGCACGGGCGTCAACACGTCATACAGGTTCAGTAGCACAGACATCAACGCGTCATACAGGTTCACCAGCACGGGCATCAACGCGTCATAAAGATACACCAGCACGGGTATCAACGCGTCATAAAGGTACACCAGCACGGGTATCAACGCGTCATAAAGGTACACCAGCACGGTCATCAGCGCGTCATACAGGTACAGCATCACTGGCATCAACGCAGCATACAGGTATATAGCACGGGCATTATCGCGTCATACATGTTCACCATTACTGGCATCAATGCGTCATAAAGGTTCACCAGAACGGGCATCAATGCGTCATACAGGTACAACAACACGGGCAACAATACATCATACCAATATACCAGCACTTTCATCAACGTTTCATACAGGTAGACCAGCACGGGCATCAACGCATCATATAGGTACGCCAGCACGGGCACCAACGCGTCATACAGATTCAGTAGCACAGACATCATCGCGTCATACAAGTTCAGTAGCACAGACATCAACGCGTCATACAGGTACACGAGCACGGGTATCAACGCGTCATAAAGGTGCAGTAGCAGGGTCACCAACGGGTCATACAGGTACAGCATCACTGGAATCAACGCAGCATACAAGTATAGCAGCACGTGCATTGACGCGTCATACATGTACACCAACACTGGCATCAACGCGTCATACAGGTACATCAGCACGGTCATCAGCGCACCATACAGGTACAGCAACATGGGCATGAAAACGTCAACGTAGCAACGTATAATATATCTAGATAACCTGACACAGCAAGTACACGGTCTATATCATACACTGTATAAACTATCCATGTTTTTCGATGAAAATCGAATTTTTATTTATTAATTAGTCCAAGTCAGGAAAAGAACTAAAAACATTCATTCGTTAAACATTGATACATAATTTTTGCGAGGTTGATGCTCTTGTTTCATGCTAAATTCCGACACTGATTGGAGGTGAGACGTCATAGGTACTGGCCGTAGGTCGGTGTTTTTTCTCTGGGAACTCCGGTTTTGTTCGACACCACCACCAACCACCTGGCACATCCCTACATGACCATAGCTTTAAATTGGACGGGTTTTTCGATTCATTTCATTTCGAAAATATTTGATAAATAGGACGTAGAACACACATGTTTTTTAAAATCAAAATCATGTTACGAATAAATGTAATTTATTAGGAATTGTAGTGGACGCAGGCTTTAAGCCTCTGTATTTATATCAAAATAATACAATAACACAATATTACATATACTACTTCAGGTAAAATACAATAACACAATAGTACATATACTACTTCAGGTAAAATACAATAACACAATATTACATATACTACTTCAGGTAAAATACAATAACACAATATTACATATACTACTTCAGGTAAAATACAATAACACAATATTACATATACTACTTCAGGTAAAATACAATAACACAATATTACATATACTACTTCAGGTAAAATACAATAACACAATATTACATATACTACTTCAGGTAAAATACAATAACACAATATTACATATACTACTTCAGGTAAAATACAATAACACAATATTACATATACTACTTCAGGTAAAATACAATAACACAATATTACATATACTACTTCAGGTAAAATACAATAACACAATATTACATATACTACTTCAGGTAAAATACAATAACACAATATTACATATACTACTTCAGGTAAAATACAATAACACAATATTACATATACTACTTCAGGTAAAATACAATAACACAATATTACATATACTACTTCAGGTAAAATACAATAACACAATATTACATATACTACTTCAGGTAAAATACAATAACACAATATTACATATACTACTTCAGGTAAAATACAATAACACAATATTACATATACTACTTCAGGTAAAATACAATAACACAATATTACATATACTACTTCAGGTAAAATACAATAACACAATATTACATATACTACTTCAGGTAAAATACAATATTACATATACTACTTCAGGTAAAAAACAATAACACAATATTTCATATACTACTTCAGGTAAAAAACAATAACACAATATTACATATATTACTTCAGGTAAAATACAATTACACAATATTACGTATACTACTTCAGGTAAAATATAATAACACAATATTACATATACTACTTCAGGTAAAAAACAATAACACAACAAGATATATTACTTCAGGTAAAATACAATTACACAATATTACATATACTACTTCATGTAAAATATAATAACACAATATTACATATACTACTTCAGGTAAAATACAATTACACAATATTACGTATACTACTTCAGGTAAAATATAATAACACAATATTACATATACTACTTCAGGTAAAAAACAATAACACAATATTACATATATTACTTCAGGCAAAATACAATTACACAATATTACATATACTACTCCAGGTAAAATACAATAACACAATATTACATATACTACTTCAGGTGAAATACAATATTACATATACTACTTCAGGTAAAAAACAATAACACAATATTACATATACTACTTCAGGTAAAAAACAATAACACAATATTTCATATACTACTTCAGGTAAAAAACAATAACACAACAAGATATATTACTTCAGGTAAAATACAATTACACAATATTACATATACTACTTCAGGTAAACTACAATAACACAATATTACATATATTACTTCAGGTAAAATACAATAACACAATATTACATATATTACTTCAGGTAAAATACAATTACACAATATTACATATACTACTTCAGGTAAAATACAATATTACATATACTACTTCAGGTAAAATACAATTCAGGTGAAATTAATGTTCATAAATATCATAATTTCAATTAGTCTTCCAGTGTTCATCTATTAGAATTTCAAATTTTATCACTGTGGGTACATCAATGACATGTTGGGGCAAATTGTTCCATACGTCTACAATTCGGAAACTGAAAAAATGTTTTCTTATATCTAGACGGCCACACATCCAATTCTCAGAAAAGTGAATGTGTTACAGACTGTTAGGGTATTTCCAGTTACGAATTGTCTGTAAATCTCTTACAAGCCCTATTATAAGTCATGTGACCTGTCTGGTCATATCTTACGTATCAATTGCAACGCTTTGGGGAATGGAATGAATATTAGATGTCATAAAGCAATTATGGACTTCAGTTTTCAGTTTCTGTCTGTTCATGGTTAACGAACTTGTTCTGACAATACCTTTCCTTTTAAAATTGCTCAAACCATGCATGTATATCATATATCATGGACAGACCCTAACCTGTAGTGTATGATAATAGATAGGAACCCGAATGACATTCTGCTACCACTAGCCCTCCACCACTGGGTCGCGGGCTCGAGACTCAAATGTGGCAGTTGCCAGGTTTAGTTTAGTTTAGTGTATTGGCCTTTAGCCTTTCGGCTAATCAGCATAAACATTACAATACATTTTACAAAATTGAGTGAGTGATACACAGCAATACAGACATATTATGGAGGATGGACAACATATGTAATTATTCATTTGATCTGAGGTACTGGCCGTATGTCGGTGGTTTTTCTCCGGGAACTCCGGCTTCCTCCATCACCAAAACCTTGCACGTTCTTAAATGACCATAGCTGTTAATAGGACGTAAAACACAAACAAACCAAATTGAGTGAAACTAGTCAATGAGGTTCATATAAGACAATACCAACTAAACATAAGTAAATAATGTGGATCTAAAAGTAGAAACATCAAGTTAATATCACTTCAATATCACTTCAATATCACTTTCACAAATCTAAAATAAAAAGCATCAAGTAAATATTACTTTTCCAATTCTAAAATTAGAAACGTCACAAAAAATAATCACTTCCTTAAATCTAAAACTAGAAACAATTTTTCCCCAAAATCTTAAATTAGAAACATTAAGTTCAGTTTACTTTCCCAAATCTAAAATTAGTAACATCAATAAAGGCTAAGTTTGTTTGAACACAAACAGGAATCTGAAACTTATTTTGTGAGCTTTCGAAAACGTGGTCACCGGTGTCTCGACTCTAAACCGCTAAAAACAACTCACTTAGCCACAATGTGTCGAGTCCGTTAAGTAAGCTGTCAACAACTCACTTAGCCACAGTGTGTCGAGTCAGTTAAGTCAGCTGTCAACCAACCATAGAGCTGTTTCGCCCAATTGTACTCGAATACTGCCGGCAGTCAGAGGGACGCGTAACATGTTAACCAATTCTGCCCATTAGAAACATCAAGTTTATATTATTTCCCCCAAATCTAACATTAGAAACAAAAGGTTAATAATCACCTCCCCAAATCTGAACCGCTGTAAACAACTCGATTAAGCCACAGTGTGCCGAATCAGAAAAGTCAGGTGTCCACTATCATAGAGCTGTTTCGCCCAATTGCACTCCTAATTCTGCCGGCAGTCAGGGACGGGTAACATGTTTACTCATTCCGTCCCTTAGAAACACCAAGTACATATTACTTTCCCAAATCTAAAATCTCGACACACTGTGGCTAAGTGAGTTGTTGACAGCTTCCCCAAATCTAAAATTAGAAACATATAGTTAATATCACTTCCCCAAAACTAAAATTAGAAACATATAGTTAATATCACTTCCCCAAATCTAAATTTAGAAACATATAGTTAATATCACCTTCCCAAACCTAAAATTAGAAACATATACATGTAGGTAATATCACACTCCCAAATCTAAAATTAGAAACATATAGTTAATATCACTTCCCCAAATCTAAAATTATAAACATATAGTTAATATCACTTCCCCAAATCTAAATTTAGAAACATATAGTTAATATCACCTTCCCAAACCTAAAATTAGAAACATATACATGTAGGTAATATCACACTCCCAAATCTAAAATTAGAAACATATAGTTAATATCACTTACCCAAATCTAAAATTAGAAACATAGAGGTAATATCACTTCCCTAAACCTAAAATTAGAAACATATAGGTAATATCACTTCCCCAAACCTAAAATTAGAAACATATAGGTAATATCACTTCCCGAAATCTAAAATTATAAACATATAGTTAATATCACTTCCCCAAATCTAAAATTAGAAACATCGAGGTAATATCACTTCCCCAAACCTAAAATTAGAAACATATAGTTAATATCACTTCCCCAAACCTAAAATTAGAAACATATAGGTAATATCACTTCCCGAAATCTAAAATTAGAAACATATAGGTAATATCACTTCCCCAAATGAAATAAAAAGAAACATCAAGTGAATAATCGCTTCCACAAATTTGTAATTTAAAATGTATATTAAAACTCAACAGAAAACGATAATGACAAGTACATATTACATATCAATGTTGAATTCCCGACAGATTCAGGGGGGTCATGTATCCCCATACAGTAGTATAAATAATGGCACTGTCGACTGCAGTGCTCGGGTCACTGTCATCAGACAGGAGAGGGACGATGATGGGACGCTACGTCTTGGAATGGTCTGACCGCTAGGGGCAACGCGCGCGTCATTCCAAGAACATCGTCTTGCATTGGAGAAAATTGCTCCACTCGGCGATCGAGATTAGGGACAGTGTAATATCTTATATAGCGTTAGTGATTCCCCGAGGCTTCGGACCGGATGTCCCCCTCCTCCTTTTTCCTCCCTTCCCGAGGCGTTCGCCATTATGGATGCTTCATAACAGCTACTATCCTCCTTCGTTTGTCCCCATTTTCAAAATATATTATCGAAGTCAAACAGAGGACGAATTAAACCAATAAATACCACCTTGTGTCTAGAATGATATTATGGCATTTCATCAAAAAATAACTTCTTTCAACTTGTTTGTGTGGTGGTGTAGACGCTAGATCATTGATTTGCCGTCTATGTTATTTAGGGCCGGGTGTTCAAACTTTTATTGATTTTTACCGAGAAAGCTGTGACGAAGCCCTTTTTCTCAGTTTTTTTTATACTTTATCCATTCTTTTTCATTCAGGCAGCTTACTATTGAACCGTATGTGTCTAGGTATCTCGCAGGTCTTGACGTTATCATAAAGCACATCACACACGGGGTGATGTTACCGTTATACTACGGCATGGAATTACTGCTCACGTAACTAGTTGACCACAGAAAATCAGAGTCATGTGCAGGCGAGAATGACCACTTTAATAACTACAACATGTTCCCCTGCCGACGACGTCAATTACAAAAATAAGTTTTGACATTTTGCTACTGACGATTTAACGTTTTACACAAAACCTCTCTGTGAAACGTTGTTGTAATATATGGTGATTAACATACGCTAATTCGACACGTGAGAGGTCCCTTTTAGCTCCGTTCTACAGCTTTAGCCTGTGGCTGATCAATTACGCATGTCGTTATGTTGTAATCCAAGTCCCAGACTACGGACTATCTCCAAACCTACTTATCTGTCTCCTTACCGCAATGGTCTTAATCACCATCGATCGCGAGCATCTCGATATCAAGGGAGACAACACAGAATAAAAAAATGCCAAACAAGCAAGTAATACAATCGATCTCATACTTATCTGGCCTGGCTTCTTGATAGGTTCCAAATATTTCTCGTAGTGTAAGAGGACACAGACAAAGCCTACTTTGTTATACATATTCATACATCTGTAAATGCACAGTTCAACATTGAAATGATTAATTTATATATGTTTTAATTTGTTCAATTAAAATTTAAAATTCAAGTACAATCGTATTAAATGACATACAAACTAATTAACATATTTTATAGAAAATATACTGTCGGTCATAACTTTCTGATTAACAGTCCAGTTAAAGTTTTGTACAAAATGAATACATTCATATATACATCAAAACAATGTGTAATACATATGTGTTCTGCCTGTGTAGTATGAGGTATACACGTTCTATACACCTGTGTTCTGTCTGTGTAGTATGAGGTATACACGTTCTGTACAGTGTGTTCTGTCTGTGTAGTATGAGGTATACACGTTCTGTACATCTGTGTTCTGTCTGTGTAGTGTGAGGTATACACGTTCTGTACATCTGTGTTATGTCTGTGTAATATGAGGTATTCACGTTCTGTACAGTGTGTTCTGTCTGTGTAGTATGAGGTATACACGTTCTGTACATCTGTGTTCTGTCTGTATAGTATGAGGTATACACGTTCTGTACAGTGTGTTGTGTCTGTGTAGTATGAGGTATACACGTTCTGTACATCTGTGTTCTGTCTGTATAGTATGAGGTATACAAGTTCTGTACACCTGTGTTCTGTCTGTGTAGTATGAGGTATACACGTTCTGTACACCTGTGTTCTGTCTATGGAAAATGAGGTATACACGTTCTGTACATCTGTGTTCTGTCTGTGTAGTATGATGTATACACGTTCTATGCACCTGTGTTCTGTCCGTGTAGTATGATGTATACACGTTCTGTTCCCCTGTGTTCTGTCTGTGTAGTATGAGGTATACACGTTCTATACACCTGTGTTCTGTCTGTGTAGTATGATGTATACACGTTCTATACACCTGTGTTCTGTCCGTGTAGTATGATGTATACACGTTCTGTTCACCTGTGTTCTGTCTGTGTAGTATGAGGTATACACGTTCTATACACCTGTGTTCTGTCCGTGTAGTATGAGGTATACACGCTATGTATACCTGTGTTCTGTCTGTGTGGTATGAGGTATACACGTTCTGTACATCTATGTAATTTTTGAATTTGGGTTTTATTTAAGTGTGACATTTGCATTTTTCCACGTGCGTCCGAAAGAAACGACCTATCATCACGATTCCACCATCGTATCTCGGATAAATGTGTCATGGACGACATCAATTTGTACAATCCTACAATAAAAGTTGGTTTATCTGGACACGTGTCAACATGTCCGCCTTAACTCTTCATTTACTGTTACTCTGTCCCCTCCCCAACTCCTCCTCTACCAAACTATACCCCTTTCAATCTACACGCGCTCAAACTTCGTCCCATAAATCATCTTTTATGTCCAATTATTTCCAGATAGGCATTACATTCTCGCATCTAAACTTCGTTTATTTAGTGGAAAGCGGATAAGTTGAAAATTATTTTACCGTATTCTATTCTATTCATGTACATACAACAATTGAAGAATCACAAGAAAATCTTATCTCGAGGCCTTTCGTTGCTATAAAGCTCTCCGGAAGAATGATTTTAATATAAAGGTAAAATGAATCAACGCAAAGATATAGCGAACGTACATTATGACGTAATACATTACACGCCGTAGTGACGTCACCCGTGAACAACAAACCATCGGAAGTCTTCGGAAGTTTCCACTTATTACTTTTTACCCTGTAGCTACACACTCGGAACTTCTCGGCCGATTCGGTCATCTAACCTCGGATGTATGACGTAACTGAACTACTTTCAAGATGGTTTCTCTGATGGCAGCGTCCGTAGCAACAATTTCTACGTTGGAGGGAACTGTAATCGGGGCGAGGTGTTCCGAATGGTAGCTACAAGGTAGATTTCATTTTTCTCTCTTGTACATTATGATGTCATGTTACTATTGTGGTTTGATTACATATAATTATGACATCATAACATTGTCCTTTGAAAATAAAGTTGAAGAGCGCTGTGAAGGATGAAAGCTGCTAGTTTTGAAGTCAGTCATTATGTCTTATTTTTCCTATACTTACTTACTTTACATAGACAGTTTTTCTTTTAATTATATAATTGTGTATATGCTTTATAAACATTGATCAGACACCTCTAAAATTGTTTCGAATCCAGGCCTATACGTCGATCTTACCAGCTAGAATGATACACTTTCCGTAAATCTTCTAATGGCATACGATATTATAGAACACTCTTGTAACCGAAAATAGCGCTATTTTATGCTACAATTGTACAATTTATACAAGAAAAACTGTTTGAGATCGTCCATTTCTCCTTGGTGTCTTCCGGTATGTTTTGTTTCCTCGCTAATCAAGTAAACGGGTTCCTCATTGCATCTGGTAATCTAGCTAGGTAAAGATTTCAAGTCGAATACAAATTTTCAAAAGTCTCTTCTCGTTATTTTCAAATTAGCGGTAAATGGATGTGGACGTTCGGAGGTAGAGGTGAGAACGAGGCTGCTATCTTATCGCCACCAGAGCCATACGGAGAGGCCCAAACGTTTACACGCACCATTAGAAAAACCAACTGTTGAGACTTCGAGATGTGAAAAGCACGTGGAAATCTGAGCTGGGCAGATTTTTTTTATTCATGGAGTGTAATTATGTCCCAATGTTGATATAAAGCAGGAATCCTCTGACATGTATAACAGGGGCTGGGGGAAGGATGGGAGGTGAGTGGGGAGGGGACTAACAGGGATGGGAAGGATGGGAGGTGAGGGGGTATGGGACTAACAGGGATGGGAAGGATGGGAGGTGAGTGTGGAGGGGACTAACAGGGGCTGAGGGAAGGATGGGAGGTGAGTGGGAAGGGGACTAACAGGGATGGGAAGGATGGGAGGTGAGTGGGGAGGGGACTAACAGGGGTGGGTAGGATGGGAGGTGAGTGGGGAGGGGACTAACAGGGGTGGGAAGGATTGGAGGTGAGTGTGGAGGGGACTAACAGGGATGGGAAGGATGGGAGGTGGGTGTGGAGGGCACTAACAGGGATGGGAAGGATAGGAGGTGAGTGTGGAGGGGACTAACAGGGGTGGGAAGGATGGGAGGTGAGTGGGGAGGGGACTAAGAGGGGTGGGAAGGATGGGAGGTTAGTGGGGAGGGGACTTACAGGGATGGGAAGGATGGCAGGTGAGTGGGGAGGGGACTAACAGGGATGGGAAGGATGGGAGGTGAGTGGGGAGGGGACTTACAGGGATGGGAAGGATGGCAGGTGAGTGGGGAGGGGACTAACAGGGATGGGAAGGATGGGAGGTGGGGGGGGAGGGGACTAACAGGGGTGGGAAGGATGGGAGGTGAGTGGGGAGGGGACTAACAGGGGTGGGAAGGATGGGAGGTTAGTGGGGAGGGGACTTACAGGGATGGGAAGGATGGGAGGTGAGTGGGGAGGGGACTAACAGGGATGGGAAGGATTGGAGGTGAGTGGGGAGGGGACTAACAGGGGTGGGAAGGATTGGGGGTGAGTGGGGAGGGGACTAACAGGGATGGGAAGGATGGGAGGTGAGTTGGGAGGGGACGAACAGGGGTGGGAAGGATGGGAGGTGAGTGGGGAGGGGACTAACAGGGTGGGAAGGATGGGAGGGGAGTGGGGAGGGGACTAACAGGGGTGGGAAGGATGGGAGGTGAGTGGGAAGGGGACTAACAGGGATGGGAAGGATGGGAGGTGAGTGGGTAGGGGACTAACAGGGATGGGAAGGATTGGAGGTGAGTTGGGAGGGGACTAACAGGGATGGGGTGGGGGACTGACGGGCGAGGGGTAGTTGTTGTGTTAATTTGGAATGTTGGTAAAAAAAAACTTATTTATCGTCATGCATTTATTTAATTTTGCTTAATCAACTCCACCAAGTCAAGAAAGGACAGATGATGGATAGTTCTGTCGACCATGCTCAAGCGCATGAATTCGGTGTTTAAACTTAGTCTTGGAAGTCACTAAACGATTCGGTCAAAACATGGAGTCTAAACATTGAAATGGTATGCGCTTCAAGTCCTTCCAAATCACTGGAAAAAACGGATTTGAATAATTTATCACTGGAACAAAAAAAATCGACTTGAGCAAGGAGCTACAGACAAAGACAGACAGTTATATCGGTTTACAATTATAAAACGTTAGACTGTTCAGAATTATCTGTTGGATTGGCAAAACAGAAAAAAATATAATAACAAACAAAAGTTCATCATTGTACAACTTCGTTTTGAATCGACTTTGAAAGATAATTAGATCGATTTGCATTCTAACTATTCCTATTATATTCTCAATTTGATATTGGTACCTTGTAGATAGTAAACCTAGTCTATTATCAATGAAAAACCCGTAGATACTGATGTTAGTTGCATCAAATAGAAAAACAAAATTAGAAGCAGATATTTTTGTACAAATTAAACTTCTGGGATTTTATCACGAACGAATTCTGTGTTACGCCGTTAAGTTAACTAGACTAGCACCAGAAGGGTTGTGGCTAGATACCGACAGATACGCTCTGTGCCTCCAAGCAAGGTATCTATTTCAAAAGAAAATAAAAAAGAAATAAATACAAAAAAACTCACGATATCGGTGTAGAAGGGAATGTTTAATGAATTATAAGTGACCGCTGTATTATCTGTAGGCGTGTTTTGCGGCTCTCTGCTTCCCCCTCCTCGCGCCGTTATCGCACGCTTATCTCTCCCTACCATTGTCTTTGGTAAGGTAGTGTGGTTAGGTTACGTTCACAAATCTTACAAGTAATTCTAGACATTTAATGATTCACAATGATTACATAAGCGACATCACAAGGCTACTTTTGAGTCATTAAGCAAGAATTTCGCAGTAAATGCTGTTTTGAAAACAATCACGTTTCTGGCCAGACCGTCATACGTCATTCCCTTCCTCCTCGCCCTCCCCTATCTACTCTGTAATTTTCTTTTCTATTCGATAGCCACGATTTCAAGATAATGCCGAATCGACTATATTTTGTTATGTGTTTTTCATGCAGTATAGGCTACACGTGTTATTATGACAACAAATATTACAATACAGACTACACGTCTTAATCTGTAACTACACGTTTAACAATGGGATTACATAGTGTTGTGTAGACTAAATGTCTTACAATGGGAAAACATAGTGGTGTGTAGACTATAAATCTTACAATGGGAGCACATTGTGTAGTGTACATGTATAGACTACACATCTTACAATGGGAGCACATTGTGTAGTATAGACTACGCATCTTACAAAGGGAGCACATTGTGTAGTATAGACTACACATCTTACAATGGGAGCACATTGTGTAGTATAGACTACACATCTTACAATGGGAGCACATTGTGTAGTATAGACTACACATCTTACAATGGGAGCACATTGTGTAGTATAGACTACACATCTTACAATGGGAGCACATTGTGTAGTATAGACTACACATCTTACAATGGGAGCACATTGTGTAGTATAGACTACACATCTTACAATGGGAGCACATTGTGTAGTATAGACTACACATCTTACAATGGGAGCACATTGTGTAGTATAGACTACACATCTTACAATGGGAGCACATTGTGTAGTATAGACTACACATCTTACAATGGGAGCACATTGTGTAGTATAGACTACACATCTTACAATGGGAGCACATTGTGTAGTATAGACTACACATCTTACAATGGGAGCACATTGTGTAGTATAGACTACACATCTTACAATGGGAGCACATTGTGTAGTATAGACTACACATCTTACAATGGGAGCACATTGTGTAGTATAGACTACACATCTTACAATGGGAGCACATTGTGTAGTATAGACTACACATCTTACAATGGGAGCACATTGTGTAGTATAGACTACACATCTTACAATGGGAGCACATTGTGTAGTATAGACTACACATCTTACAATGGGAGCACATTGTGTAGTATAGACTACACATCTTACAATGGGAGCACATTGTGTAGTATAGACTACACATCTTACAATGGGAGCACATTGTGTAGTATAGACTACACATCTTACAATGGGAGCACATTGTGTAGTATAGACTACACATCTTACAATGGGAGCACATTGTGTAGTATAGACTACACATCTTACAATGGGAGCACATTGTGTAGTATAGACTACACATCTTACAATGGGAGCACATTGTGTAGTATAGACTACACATCTTACAATGGGAGCACATTGTGTAGTATAGACTACACATCTTACAATGGGAGCACATTGTGTAGTATAGACTACACATCTTACAATGGGAGCACATTGTGTAGTATAGACTACACATCTTACAATGGGAGCACATTGTGTAGTATAGACTACACATCTTACAATGGGAGCACATTGTGTAGTATAGACTACACATCTTACAATGGGAGCACATTGTGTAGTATAGACTACACATCTTACAATGGGAGCACATTGTGTAGTATAGACTACACATCTTACAATGGGAGCACATTGTGTAGTATAGACTACACATCTTACAATGGGAGCACATTGTGTAGTATAGACTACACATCTTACAATGGGAGCACATTGTGTAGTATAGACTACACATCTTACAATGGGAGCACATTGTGTAGTATAGACTACACATCTTACAATGGGAGCACATTGTGTAGTATAGACTACACATCTTACAATGGGAGCACATTGTGTAGTATAGACTACACATCTTACAATGGGAGCACATTGTGTAGTATAGACTACACATCTTACAATGGGAGCACATTGTGTAGTATAGACTACACATCTTACAATGGGAGCACATTGTGTAGTATAGACTACACATCTTACAATGGGAGCACATTGTGTAGTATAGACTACACATCTTACAATGGGAGCACATTGTGTAGTATAGACTACACATCTTACAATGGGAGCACATTGTGTAGTATAGACTACACATCTTACAATGGGAGCACATTGTGTAGTATAGACTACACATCTTACAATGGGAGCACATTGTGTAGTATAGACTACACATCTTACAATGGGAGCACATTGTGTAGTATAGACTACACATCTTACAATGGGAGCACATTGTGTAGTATAGACTACACATCTTACAATGGGAGCACATTGTGTAGTATAGACTACACATCTTACAATGGGAGCACATTGTGTAGTATAGACTACACATCTTACAATGGGAGCACATTGTGTAGTATAGACTACACATCTTACAATGGGAGCACATTGTGTAGTATAGACTACACATCTTACAATGGGAGCACATTGTGTAGTATAGACTACACATCTTACAATGGGAGCACATTGTGTAGTATAGACTACACATCTTACAATGGGAGCACATTGTGTAGTATAGACTACACATCTTACAATGGGAGCACATTGTGTAGTATAGACTACACATCTTACAATGGGAGCACATTGTGTAGTATAGACTACACATCTTACAATGGGAGCACATTGTGTAGTATAGACTACACATCTTACAATGGGAGCACATTGTGTAGTATAGACTACACATCTTACAATGGGAGCACATTGTGTAGTATAGACTACACATCTTACAATGGGAGCACATTGTGTAGTATAGACTACACATCTTACAATGGGAGCACATTGTGTAGTATAGACTACACATCTTACAATGGGAGCACATTGTGTAGTATAGACTACACATCTTACAATGGGAGCACATTGTGTAGTATAGACTACACATCTTACAATGGGAGCACATTGTGTAGTATAGACTACACATCTTACAATGGGAGCACATTGTGTAGTATAGACTACACATCTTACAATGGGAGCACATTGTGTAGTATAGACTACACATCTTACAATGGGAGCACATTGTGTAGTATAGACTACACATCTTACAATGGGAGCACATTGTGTAGTATAGACTACACATCTTACAATGGGAGCACATTGTGTAGTATAGACTACACATCTTACAATGGGAGCACATTGTGTAGTATAGACTACACATCTTACAATGGGAGCACATTGTGTAGTATAGACTACACATCTTACAATGGGAGCACATTGTGTAGTATAGACTACACATCTTACAATGGGAGCACATTGTGTAGTATAGACTACACATCTTACAATGGGAGCACATTGTGTAGTATAGACTACACATCTTACAATGGGAGCACATTGTGTAGTATAGACTACACATCTTACAATGGGAGCACATTGTGTAGTATAGACTACACATCTTACAATGGGAGCACATTGTGTAGTATAGACTACACATCTTACAATGGGAGCACATTGTGTAGTATAGACTACACATCTTACAATGGGAGCACATTGTGTAGTATAGACTACACATCTTACAATGGGAGCACATTGTGTAGTATAGACTACACATCTTACAATGGGAGCACATTGTGTAGTATAGACTACACATCTTACAATGGGAGCACATTGTGTAGTATAGACTACACATCTTACAATGGGAGCACATTGTGTAGTATAGACTACACATCTTACAATGGGAGCACATTGTGTAGTATAGACTACACATCTTACAATGGGAGCACATTGTGTAGTATAGACTACACATCTTACAATGGGAGCACATTGTGTAGTATAGACTACACATCTTACAATGGGAGCACATTGTGTAGTATAGACTACACATCTTACAATGGGAGCACATTGTGTAGTATAGACTACACATCTTACAATGGGAGCACATTGTGTAGTATAGACTACACATCTTACAATGGGAGCACATTGTGTAGTATAGACTACACATCTTACAATGGGAGCACATTGTGTAGTATAGACTACACATCTTACAATGGGAACATATTGTGTAGTATAGACTACACATCTTACAATGGGAACATATTGTGTAGTATAGACTACACATCTTACAATGGGAACATAGTGTGTAGTATAGACTACACATCTTACAATGGGAACACATAGTTTAGTGTAGACTACACATCTTACAATGGGAGCACATTGTGTAGTGCAGGCTACACATCTTACAATGGGAACATATTGTGTAGTACAGGCTACACATCTTACAATGGGAGCACATTGTGTAGTACAGGCTACACATCTTACAATGGGAACATATTGTGTAGTATAGACTACACATCTTACAATGGGAGCACATTGTGTAGTGCAGGCTACACATCTTACAATGGGAACATATTGTGTAGTACAGGCTACACATCTTACAATGGGAACACATAGTTTAGTGTAGACTACACATCTTACAATGGGAACACATAGTTTAGTGTAGACTTCACGCCTTACAATTGGACACTATTTAATGACTAATTGTGTGTCGTTGTAACAAAACATCCACTATTTTTAGTGATCGTTGGTTGTAGCTTTTTGAGTGCCGTTATAAAATAAAACTTTGTACAGTGTCATTAATGAGCGTTATGTGTCGTAATAACAAAACTTTGTGCAATTTAGTAAGTATAGACATTTTGCCATTATAATGAAACGTTCCAGGTGTCGATTCTTTAGGCCTGTATGGCAAACAAATTTTTTCTTTTTTTTCTGGCGATTTCAATGTAACGGTGTTTTACTTTAATGTTTCATTTAGCTCTCTGCTGTTGACACAATTATTCCACAATTCTGTTTGAGATTAATGTGTTGATACAAAGGAAAAATAAATCTTCTCCTTAAACATTGGTGAGCAGAAAATAGATCGATTTTGAATTATTTAATCAAATGCTCTTGGTGGCGTTTTAAAATCAATAAAGGTTGCACTCTCGGCGAGATACGTCCGGCCACTCCGTCTAGTCTCTAAGATTAATCAAAGCTCGTCCTAACCGGATGCCATCGTGTGCATAAACAATGTCGAGGAATGTCCTAGTTCGCCACCCATTTGTCGTCCAAATCACGCCCAGCAAATCGTTACCTTCTGATCAAAAGTTAAATACGGGATCGAGTTTAATACGGGATTTAATATTTCGTCGTTTATGGAATGTGTGTTCGTCTGACACAGCAAGCGCTGACAGGTCCCCTGCAGATCGTTACATAAAACAAAGAGTACCCGGCGCCATGGCCGTCACGTTCCCCGGTCAGTGGAACACTTGTTGATGTGTGTTCTAAGACATGCTTGTCTGCAGTAGGTACTGGCCCTGGTGGCCAAGGATCACCTCCTTTACATTACATTTTCATCTTCCGCTAAATTGAAATTGTAAACAAAATATACGTGTTCCGTCTATTACGTATGCACACCTGGGCCAATAACGCCAATCTGACCTTTTCACATGACCTTGGTTCAAAGTTAATTAATTTGAATGACAGAAAGTGAGTGATAACTTATACGTAAATAAATAACTATGGTCAGGTAACTTGGATTTCCAGAAAGTATGTGTGAACTATGTAGTCTAGATCGAGGTCTAATTTTCTATCTCAGTAAGAAAATCATGTTACACCTTTATGCCTTTATGGAACTCCGTGTGCAGCTCTCGCTGGCTTCTCTTCGTGAGAAAATGTTCTTCTTAGAATGTAAACTATTCCATATGACATGCCTTAGAAGATTTTGCTTTGTTAAGTTATGGTACACGCGTGCATATACATATTTAAACGTTTCCGCATACATCCAGGTCAAGGTCAAACTGGCACCACGTAACCATCCACTACAATGTCCAGAAGAAACTATGACAACGGCTTATTGGGTGATTTGAAAACGAGACGTCATGTGACAAACGTTTGCGCGTGCAAAAGAACAGCCTTGTTTAGATTATTTTGATCATGTTGCGTTGTAGGAACTTGGGTGAACACGAAAGGACGTTCAATTTTAAGTTCGTGTGGTAGAATAGATATAATCAACACACGTGCACGCATTTCTTTATTGAAAATTCTCGAACAAAGATACTACATGCATGACTGGACACCATATAATTATATACCGACTCAATATGTGGAGAAAGAGTTTGTAATTAATAAAATACCATAAACATTACATCACGATACTAGCACCAAATATCTCTCTGAAAATATGAAACTTTTTTATTAAGATTTTAAAAACTTAATTAAATACATCTTCCCCAAAAAATCCACACAATACATAGAGTATTTACCGAATACAAAGAGGGTAAAGACGGTATCGTATTCCAATCAGCGTTCATTGTTATAGGGAGTAAAATAAAACTGAGAGCCTTGTAAGGTGTCCCGGGCTGGTTCAAGTGACATTCCAGTGGGACCGTGACAGACGGGTTCGAATATCACAGGAATTGTTATATCCATCGCGATCCTGTGACGTAGTCAAAAGTACTGACCCCACACCTCGTGACCTTACAACAGTTACTGATGACAACGTTCAACCACAGTTAAATGATTTAGTTTTTTTTTTACATGAAACCAAAAATATTACCTAGACATAAATGTTCCTAATGATTCGGCTTGTTTCTATTTTGAGCATTTTGAAATTGAAAAACAATAAAAAGATCGAATACATCTCTTTTAACGGGAAGCGGTATCAAGCTCCGAAGCTTGCTTTATTGTCAAATAATCGATAAAAACAGTATTGCATCGAAATGTGTTTTTCTTTAGTTTTCAATATCAAAACATTCTTTAAACAATGTTGTTCATCACGTCATTTCCGGTAATATCCTACTACGGTTTCGTACAGCACGCTTACGCTTGTTTTTAACTATCTGACTGGTTCTGAGGACGTTTGTGTATTCCTCCCTCCACTAGTGTCCGCCCGGCCTTGAGAGCGTGGCCCTGTGGCAGACACATCAATCTTGATAGAAACGCATTACAGTGTTCAATCAGAGAGGGAGCGACCAATTATTGGTGGAATCTCCATCGCTACCAAACTGTGACGTCATAGGACACGTTTGTGACAAGTTTCTGTATAACGAGTACTACAAACAAAAATGACGTCACATTGCATAGCAGTATTAAAACGACCGATTACGTCATGGTATATGGTTATCCGTTGTTTTTTTCGGACCTTTTGTTGTGTTTGAGATTGTTTTATTTCTTTTTTTCTGTATAGCCAGTGCCTCAGCTGACAGAATCGATTTCACACGCGTCGTCTTAATCTGCAATGGTATATAGACAGAGAATTGATCATTCACCATAAAAAGCAGAGAGAAATTTCACGCTGGATGTATTCTAAGTCCATAATTCTAATACAGTCTAGTTATATAGTACTCTACCTACCGAGAACGACGCCGAAGTCAGCGGTCACACAAACAGATTACCTTGTGGTAGGCTACTTCTTCTGTGTTAATAGACATCAAACCACAACTAACGAACATACGATTGTTCAGAAAAGACGCCGACAAATCTGTTACAGACGTTAGAATAGGCGTCGTCACAGCTATTTCCTCTGATCAATTTGTTATTAGTCTGGTCGCTAAACAATGAACCCTCATGCCATTTACCGAAATGTCCCTGACTGAGTGTATGACGGCTTCTGACGATGTGGTAGCAACTCAGAGTAAGGATCCTGTGTACCAGTACCACAATAGTGATGACGTCAGACGTAGCAACGTATATCAAATAGATTTCCTTGCTAAACTAAAAAATTAGTAAAGAGAAGTTCCTCAAAATGTTGTTTCTGATATTTTAATTATTAGTTGTGAAGACTTCCTGTTGTTCAGGGGTACAAACCAATTTCCCATTGGCCGTAATAATTATTGTGTCAGTGAGTAGATAATTGGCTGATGTTCCATGAATCTTAAGTGGCTGTTTCCTAATACCACGAGAGAGCTTTTTTTCAATGGAAAAGAACGACGTGACATGACGTAATAGATTGTTACGTCATCATTCAACGCATCGATTAAAATAAACCGGTAACACTTATAGTAACACATGTAAAACTGTATTTTAACTGTACAATTTAAGCTTACTTTACATGTATTAAAGATATTTTAACTGAATGTACATGTAATAATATACATTTGTGACATTTAATAAAGATAATTTGTAAACTTTGTTTACATTTAATCAAGATAATCTAAGAAGCTTTATTCACTTATAATAAAGATCATTTTTATTAATTTAAACATATTTTATTATACAAAGATACAAATGAATTGGACAACAAGTTATTTCATCTAAATATAGTCCTCTCATCAACACATATGGTAAAAATAATGTACGTATATGTTTTTGGGGAACGGGAGAATGGGATAGGGCGGAAAAGGAAGGGAGGAGGGGGGAGGGGGGAGTGTTAGTGGGGTGTTAACTAGAAAAGAAATCGTGTAAACTGTGTAATGGATCCGCGTTTGAATAAATTATACATTATACAAGTTTCATAAAATGAAGCACAGTAGAGTAATTTCAAATTGAACAGAATCAATCTAACAAAGAAATCAGGCAAAATAATGAAATACGATTTCATAAACACATATAACAACGTACACACATCAATAAAAATAAGGGAAAATACAACCTATCAATTAAAAAAAATTGTGGCACTTTATTGATTTGTAATTAAGATTATTTGTGTCACCCAACAGCTACATGTAAACATCAAGGCAAATATAAGGCCTAGCAGCCGTCTTACACAAATTAGAGTATACAGATTATACATTAAATACATTTAGAATAGACGGCTCCTTCTCTCCTCTGTCTCCCTTTTCTATTCCTTCACTCGATACTTTATCCCTTCTACTAAATTTCCCGTCTTTTCTTCGTCTGCTTGACAACTAAGTTCGATCTATTTTGTATTTATTTATATAACAAAGGTGTCCACAGACAATGAGGTCATCGAACAGCTAAGGTCATAAAACAACGGTGTCCACAGACGATGATGTCATCCAACAGCTAACGTCATATAACAACGGTGTCCACAGACAGTAAGGTCACCTAACAGCGAAGGTCATATAACAACGGTGTCCACAGACAATGAGGTCATCCAACAGCTAAGGTCATATAACAACGGTGTCCACAGACGATGAGGTCATCTAACAGCTAAGGTCATATAACAACGGTGTCCACAGACGATGAGGTCATCTAACAGCTAAGGTCATATAACAACGGTGACCACAGACAGTGAGGTCATCTAACAACAAAAGTCATATAACAACGGTATCCACAGACGACGATGTCACTCAACAGCTAAGGTCATATAACAACGGTGACCACAGACAGTGAGGTCATCCAACAGCTAAGGTCATATAACAACGGTATCCACAGACAATGAGGTCATCTAACAGCTAAGGTTATATAACAACGGTGTCCACAGACAATGAGGTCATCTAACAGCTAAGGTCATATAACAACGGTTTCAACAGACAGTGAGGTCAGCTAACAGCTAAGGTTATATAACAACGGTGTCCACAGACAGTAAGGTCATCTAACAGCTAAGGTCATATAACAACGGTGTCCACAGACGATAAGGTCATCTAACAGCGAAGGTCATATAACAACGGTTTCAACAGACAGTGAGTTCATCTAACAGCGAAGGTCATATAACAACGGTGTCCACAGACGATAAGGTCATCTAACAGCGAAGGTCATATAAAAACGGTTTCAACAGACAGTGAGGTCATCCAACAGCCAAGGTCATATAACAACGGTGTCCACAGATGATGAGGTCATCTAACAGCTAAGGTCATATAACAACTGTGTCCACAGACGATAAGGTCATCTAACAGCTAAGCTCATATAACAACGGTGTCCACAGACGATAAGGGCATCTAACAGCGAAGGTCATATAACAACGGTGCCCACAGACAATGAGGTCACCCAACAGCTAAGGTCATATAACAACGATGTCCACATACAATGAGGTCATCTAACAGCGAAGGTCATATAAGCTAAGGTTATATAACAACGGTGTCCACAGACAGTAAGGTCTCCTCACAGCTAAGGTCATATAACAACGGTATCCACAGACAGTAAGGTCATCTAACAGCTAAGGACATATAACAACGGTGTCCACAGACAGTAAGGTCTCCTCACAGCTAAGGTCATATAACAACGGTATCCACAGACAATGAGGTCATCTAACAGCTAAGGTCATATAACAACGGTTTCCGCAGACGATAAGGTCATCTAACAGCGAAGGTCATATAACAACGGTTTCCACAGACAGTGAGTTCATCTAACAGCGAAGGTCATATGACAACGGTGTCCACAGACGATAAGGTCATCTACAGCTAAGGTCATATAGCAACGGTGTCCACAGACGATAAGGGCATCTAACAGCGAAGGTCATATAACAACGGTGCCCACAGACAATGAGGTCACCCAACAGCTAAGGTCATATAACAACGATGTCCACATACAATGAGGTCATCTAACAGCGAAGGTCATATAAGCTAAGGTTATATAACAACGGTGTCCACAGACAGTAAGGTCATCTTACAGTTAAGGTCATATAACAACGGCGTCCACAGACAATGAGGTCATCTTACAGTTAAGGTCATATAACAACGGCGTCCACAGACAATGAGGTCATCTTACAGTTAAGGTCATATAACAACGGCGTCCACAGACAATGAGGTCATCTTACAGTTAAGGTCATATAACAACGGCGTCCACAGACAATGAGGTCATCTTACAGTTAAGGTCATATAACAACGGTTTCAACAGACAGCGAGGTCATCCAACAGCTAAGGTCATATAACAACGGTGTGCACAGATGATGATGTCATCTAACAGCTAAGGTCATATAACAACGGTCTCCACAGACGATAAGGTCATCTAACAGCGAAGGCCATATAACAACGGTGTCCACAGACGATAAGGGCATCTAACAGCGAAGGTCATATAACAACGGTTTCAACAGACAGTGAGGTCATCCAACAGCTAAGGTCATATAACAACGGTGTCCACAGATGATGATGTCATCTAACAGCTAAGGTCATATAACAACGGTGTCCACAGACGTTAAGGTCATCTAACAGCGAAGGTCATATAACAACGGTTTCAACAGACAGTGAGGTCATCTAACAGCTAATGTCATATAACAACGATGTCCACAGACAATGAGGTCATCTAACAGCTAAGGTCATATAACAACGGTGTCCACAGACGATAAGGTCATCTAACAGCGAAGGTCATATAACAACAGTGTCCACAGACAGTGAGGTCACCCAACAGCTAAGGTCATATAACAACGGTGTCCACAGACAGTGAGATCACCCAACAATTAAGGTCATATAACAACGTTATCCACGGACAGTGAGGTCACCCAACAACTAAGGTCATATAACAACGGTGCCCACAGACAGTGAGGTCACCCAACAGCTAAGGTCATATAACAACGTTATCCACGGACAGTGAGGTCACCTCACAGCTAAGGTCATATAACAACGGTGTCCACAGACAGTAAGGTCATCTAACAGCGAAGGTCATATTACAACGGTGTCCACAGACAATGAGGTCAACAAACAGCGAAGGTCATATAACAACGGATTCAACAGACAGTGAGTTCATCTAACAACTAAGGTCATATAACAACGGTGACCACAGACAGTAAGGTCACCTCACAGCTAAGGTCATATAACGACGGTATCCACAGACAGTGAGGTCATCTAACAACTAAGGTCATATAACAACGGTGTCCACCGACAATGAGGTCACCCAACAGCTAAGGTCGTATAACAACGTTATCCACGGACAGTGAGGTCGCCTCACAGCTAAGGTCATATAACGACGGTATCCACAGACAGTGAGGTCATCTAACAACTAAGGTTATATAACAACGGTGTCCACAGACGATGAGGTCATCTAACAGCTAAGGTGATATAACAACGGTGTCCACAGACAGTAAGTTCACCTCACAGCTAAGGTCATATAACAACGATGTCCACAGACAATGAGGTCATCTAACAGCGAAGGTCATATAACAACGTTGTCCACAGACAATGAGGTCATCTAACAGCTAATGTCATATAACAACGGTGTCCACAGACAATGAGGTCATCTAACAGCGAAGGTCATATAACAACGGTGTCCACAGACAGTGAGGTCACCCAACAGCTAAGGTCATATAACAACGATGTCCACATACAATGAGGTCATCTAACAGCGAAGGTCATATAACAACGTTGTCCACATACAATGAGGTCATCTAACAGCTAAGGTGATATAACAACGGTGTCCACAGACAATGAGGTCATCGAACAGCTAAGGTGATATAACAACGGTCTCCACAGACAATGAGGTCATCTAACAGCGAAGGCGATATAACAACGGTGTCCACAGACGATAAGGTCATCTAACAGCGAAGGTCATATAACGACGTTGTCCACATACAATGAGGTCATCTAACGGCTAAGGTGATATAACAACGGTGTCCACAGACAATAAGGTCATCTAACAGCGAAGGTCATATAACAACGTTGTCTACATACAATGAGGTCATCTAACATCGAAGGTCATATAACAACGTTGTCTACATACAATGAGGTCATCTAACAGCTAATGTCATACAACAACGGTGTCCACAGACAGTAAGGTCATCTTACAGTTAAGGTGATATAACAACGGTATCCACAGACAGTAAGGTCATCTTACAGTTAAGGTCATATAACAACGGTGTCCACAGACAATGAGGTCATCTTACAGTTAAGGTCATATAACAACGGTATACACAGTCAATGAGTGGCACTCATTGCTATACATTATATGTAAGTTGGTATTATAGGTTATTTTTCCTCCTTTCGTTGGTATGGATTACCAACCCTTTGGAATTATTGTTGCAATAGCAGGTCATCTGAAACCGCAAGTCCTTGTCTCTTTGATAAAGTTGCCCTGATTGAAAATTACTACCTTAACCACGAATTTCCCTCATAAAAGACACACTTGAGTAGAAAGACACTCTATAATACTGAAATAAGTTTAACACATGAGTTTAACAGTCCATTTTTCTGATACAAACCTTAATCGGACATATGGACGTCATAAGCGTTGCAAAAGGTGCAGCAGATCAATGTTGCTTTTTAAGGAGGAAATGCAATGTCATCATTGTACAAACCTCATGTAATCAACATAGGGATACCGAAGTTGTAGGAGTGGAACGTGGCAAACTGTCTCTAAGGTAATGCATACATTACGGTATGTCTTATCATGTATTACGTCACGTGCATGACTTCATATTATTACGTCACATTGACCTAATTAATTGTAGTGAGATGTGTTTAAGGGAAAAAAAAATCCTATCACGGCGTCGCGCGTCGCTCGGGTAAGTTGGCGGTAGGCGTTATACTGAGTGATTGGGACGGAGGCTGGATCTAGGGGCCTTCGGAACTAATCCATAGGCTTCAACTATGTTAAACTAATAATAAGATTGTCCACGGAAATCTTTCTCGTTCTGAGCATATTAGATATAGGCTGCCAATTGGCAGCATCGATATACCGACACGTGACGACAGGATATTCAGTTCGAAAAAGTAATTTTATTATTGTGGAAATTAAGTCCGATATTTTGGACTTTCCTAAAATAGAAGCTCGAATCAGTTACGAGATCGTTATTCAAAGCTAACTTCGTTATGAGATTGAGAATTGAATAAGAAAATAAATTCCGTGAAAGGAATATTCATTTGAACGGCATTGAAAATTGATCGTTGGTGAGTTAGCTATTTCTAGACGACCAGACTACACTAAGCGTGTCACATCAAATATTGATTGCAGGACTTGAAGATATCCGCGTATAGACATTAATTTAATTTTCTGTATCACTGATTATAATCCCGAAAGATAACAACATATTCGCCATCAACATCGAACAATCGGCTTTAAGTCAAACGACTTTAAGGGAAGTCAACAACATGTGAAAGCGTTTTATTTTTATTATTAAAAATCAAATACAAAACAAAGATCGTGGAATCAAAAGGTACTATACCTACTATGTATTGATTACGTTACTATAGCAACTGATTATTGATTACGTCTTTACTATAGCAACTGATTATTGATTACGTCTTTACTATAGCAACTGATTATTGATTGCACTTAACAATAGTATTAAGTTTAATTCATTATACCTACTAATTATTGGGTTCGTGCTTATCATATTTTCTGCATACTACATATATAATGTATGTACCTAAATCATTGCAGCATTCAAGGTCGTGTGGAGACGTCATTTGCAAATGATTCTGATTCCTTGGAATCCTGTATCCTTGATTCCGTCATCAGTCCTGCTAGGTAATTGCTTCTTTGTTTAAGACAGTTTAAGGCAATAGCTAACAGGTAAGGTCATATGGAAACGAGTGTCTAGAGAGATACCACCAGCTAACAGGTAAGGTCATATGGAGACGAGTGTCTAGAGAGATATCACCAGCTATCAGGTAGGGTCATATGGAAACGAGTGTCTAGAGAGATACCACCAGCTAACGGGTAAGGTCATATGGAAACGAGTGCCTAGAGAGATAGCACCAGAAAGAAAAAATAGTTAGAAAAGCAAAGTCGAATACCAAGTGTTCAAATAAGGCAATGGACCAGTTTCGGGGTTTTTTAATGTCCCACCAACAGAAGGCACAGAAGAACACCATAAGCCTGTAAATGAGTTCACTAGTAAATGTAATAACAAACACCCATGATCTTAAATCGAGAGTATGACGTAAGTGTCAGCATATCTACTTCTTATTTATCCCAGTTTTGTCTACCCCTATAAGTTCTTCCTTGACTTGTGTCTGCAACTGTGCAATTTTGTTATTGTTCCTCAAACTGACGTCAATACGTAATTTAGACGCTCACAATTCGTTTCTATCACTTCGTGACTGAATACAACTGGTAAATTCATGAAGCTGATAAATACAGATACTTTATTTTGGCTAAGGGTATGCATCGCTGTTGTGTTGTACTTTGATTGCCAACATTGATGGCACTGCAGTTGATGATGCCGTGTTACACGGCCTCTGATTGGTCGAAATTTAGATATTGTTCGATTTTGATGAAAATTGGTATATAGGGGTATTAGGGGACTGCGAATTCAACTGCATGGATTTCGTTGCCATAGCAACCACACGGAGGCTACTGGTTGGTCGAAATTTAGATATTGTTCGATTTTCATGAAAATTGGTATATTGGGGTATTGGGGGACTACGAATTAAACCGCATAGGCCGACACGACCTCTGATTGGTCGAACTTAAATGTTGGTCGATTTTGCTCCAATGTCATAATTATGTAAGTCTATTTTTGCACTGCGAACATAACTGCGGGGTTTTTGGGGACTTCTGTAATGGTCCCCCATTACAATCAGTACTTGTGTGGAACTTTGTGTCAATCCTGCAAGTGGCTCACTACCAGACTTCATAACAATTTAACGTTATTGTTGTTATAAGTGTTAAAGCATTTTTGTATGGGAAAATAAGAAATTCACGACAGCTTGTGCTCGGCTTAATGAATATAATCTTGTCATTGGCTACCGCCTGCGACTAGTTCGTAGATATTCGTTTGTGATTGGTTAAATGGTATCAGCTAACTGGTATTGGCTAATATCTGCTTGCATTGGATAAAGTTATTTCAACATCAATAAATGTTTGCCAGTAGACTTTGGAGAACATTTTAATAGTTGCAAATGGGAGTATTGAAAGATGGCTACGGTTGATTTCTAAGTAAGAAACAGTGTTTTTGCATTACTATTTATTTTATCTCTATTTACACCGCTTGCTTTCTCGGAGAATTCCAACGCCTACTTCTTGAATGGAAACTGCATCATCGCTGAAGATGACGACTTTTTTGGCGGTAAATTTAAATGTGTTATTGTCCAAAATTCTTCCCTTTGCTATGTATACAGAACTATATTGGATATAGAGACACGCCATTTTTACTTATCTCCGGGGATTGAAACAAGGTGTATATAAAATCCCAGTTCTTGTCACTGTTCCAATCGACCATTAGGTTTGTTAATCACAATCTATAAAGAATGGTTTCTCCGCCATACCAGATACAAACCCATTGTCTAACCGTTCTTTACTCACAAGTTTTAATTTTCGTGACGGATTAATTTCCCCGTACCGTTAAATTGATATTGAAAGGAAGCTTGAGGTGTGTCCATAACCCTGTTTAAATGTTGGTGACGAATTGATTTTCCGTACCATTTTAATTTATATTGAAAGGAAGCTTGAGGTGTATGCCTAGGCGAGTTTTAATACTGGTGACGAATTAATTTTCGCGTACCGTTTGAGTAATTGAGAAATGAAGCTCAAGGTGTATGCCTATGCGGGTGTAAATTTTCGTGACAGGTAAATTTTGAGGGTATTCCTTGAATTTCTCAATGAATGTGCGTATCCAGGGTGAGTTTCTGGTATAGAAAGTGGGCGATAGACAACCCAGCACTATATAGTGTAGGCTGATGACAAGCCAGTGCAGTAACCGTGGGAATGGCTGCTCTGTGACAGACACACAGGCGTATATGATATCCATATTGCATGATTCGTTGTAATCGTGGGACCAGCGCTCGTCTCGGATAACATTATGAAAACTATATGAATTTGCCTGGCAGGAAAACAATCGGTCCGTCGCTCTTGCAATATGTTATATTAGAACGGGCCGCTAGGTATTCTCACGGGCAGAGAAAACGTTCATTGTGTCAATCAAATATAGTTCATTTCATTCATAATAATTTCAGTATCGTAAAATTGATCTTTAAAATTTGATACAGTAACGATACCTATCGTGTGTTTGTGTCCGGGTATATATTGATCCGCGCCGGTGTAACAGATTGACATAGATATAGCGTTGGCACTAACGGGATGAAAACACAACTTTGTTTTAATCAAGTAAATTAATCTTTCCATCTTCAGACAGAAAATATGCAACGATCAGACAACTTCATTACTTCTTTTTTACTTAAGCATAATATACAATGACCGTAGATATCATTTCAATCTAAACATCTTTATACTTAAGGCAGTATGCTACCTTACTATGGAACCGTATATACCATTTCAATCTAAATATCCTCATACTTGAGGCAGTACGCTACCTTACTATGACATAATACAGCTTAATATCCTCATACTTAAGGCAGTATGCTACCTTACTATGACATAATACAGCTTAGTATCCTCATACTTAAGGCAGTATGTTATCTTGCTGTAGCATTAGCATACAACGACCGAAAATTCCATTTAAAACTTAATATTCTCATACTTAAGGCAGTACACTACCTTACTGTGACATGATATACATTGACCGTAAATATCATTTAAATCTAAGTATCGTCATACTTAAAGCAATATGTTATCTTACTGTGACATAATATACAATGACCGAAAATATCATTTAAAGCTTAATATCCTCATACTTAAGTCAGTATGCTACCTTACTGTAACATAACATACAAGGACCTAAATATCCTTAGAATCTAAATGTCTTCATCTGTACGATACCTTACTGTACCATGTCCTTCTTTTTCTAAAGAGTTACACACTAAATAACCCGATCTGTGTTTTATGGATGGTCTTTTGGTAACTTCCATTAGTAAAAGATTTAATAACACATTTGAGGTACACAAGAATTGATGACACATTTGAAAGGTACACAAGAATGTAGGACACATTTGAAAGGTACACTAAATGGATGACACAGTTGAACGGTACACAAGGATTGATGACACACTTGAAGATGAACACGAGTGAATTGCATATTTGAAAGATACAAAATAAAGGATGACATTGTCTGAAAGGTACAAAGGAATGAAAGCATGGATCAGTTGATTCTGAAGTATTTTTGAAGTATTTAAGGGAAGCAACTACAACATAAAGGTGTGGTGTAGCCTTAATGATGTCATTAAGATTTAAAGTAATATGTGTGTAGTAAATAGACCAATGATACACAGAACCGTTTCAAGAAAATGAGTCGCCACGTATATTTTGGGGGTATATATCATTTTTGTCTATAATGCATATTTCTCTATCCATTTTTTTATTATTATTATTTTTCCATATAAGTTCCTTTGTTGTTCATTTATTCAGGTATAAAATTTGACAAGTTGCACGTAAAATGTTCTAGTTCCTTCCCTCGTCAGCAGGTGATACGAATTTAATGTGTATTTATACTTCATAGGTTATGTTGCCTCCCCTGTTATGTTGGTCGATGCTGTACGCGTACGATGTTTTGACTTCAAGTATGCATGCATCTTGACGTCCCTGTAGTAGCATTTCTTAAAATTAAAAAAAAATAGTCTTACACAGATCATTTATACCGTTGTTTCGACGTCACTAGTTTTGCCTTGACTTCAAGATTTGATCGTTTCAGTATTCTTCAGGCAAAATATGAGGATTATTAATGCCTTTTGTAATAATCTGAAATTGTTTGATCTCTGGAAAAGAATACTTCTTCAGACTTTGATGAGAACGCTATCTGTGATCAGTGGTTTGCGTGTCGGTAACAAGTGCGGGTCGCACGATCGCGCGTGTAGCCTTCCGTCACAATGACAAGGGGGTTTATAATTAAAGTGCACACCTCTCTAATCTCCTAACATCTCTACCTGAAACCCAACAAGGAACTATGATTAATTGGGAGCAGATTTCCTTTCATTTTCTTTATATTATTATAATTTATAAATAAATAAAACCCGCTGAATCATTTTGATATCCGTGGAACCGAATGTTAAGTTGTACATATAAATTATATTCATACACTTACACATATATATGAAAGTTTATCAAAAATGTATTCAAACAGAAAATTAAGACAACGTATATATAAAAACAGCTGTCTGTTTTTTATTTCATTCAACATGAATGACCATGTATTGTCGGAAACGTCAACAACGATGAAAGGGAGATGTGTCTGTCAGTGTATCTCCAGACATTGGTATGATGACTGCGGTACTGTGTAGGTGACGTAAGGGTACAAGTAACATCAAGCTAACCATACCTGCCAATTAAACACCCGTCCCCGTATCACGTAACATATAAATCACCCCCTCTAATAAAAAAGTAAATACCCTATGCTAATCATGCTCGCAAATTGTACACCTAAAAACGAACAATTTCACTGGTATAGAAAATAACACTCACCCGATACTAAGGTTTGAAATTAATATCGCTGAAAGAAAAGAGTTGTTTTATAGGGCTTTGTCCGGGATAGCGATGGCTATCTGGCCGTAATAGTGTAACTGATAGTGTGATTACACCACTAATACAGGGGATCCTAGTCACGGCGGCAGCAAATCTCCGACAAATGTTGCAGATCATTTAAGCGGAATAATTTCATTGCGTATTATAGTAAACGGGAGAAACACGTTACAGTAAAGTTGTGTAATTTAAAACAGACAGATAGTTTCGTGTGACACACTGCGCCTTTTTAAGTCACCGAGATACTGGTCTATATTTTTAAGATATTGAGATACTGTTTAAGTTATACAGATACCTGTGCAAAGTTATTGAGATAATGGTCTATATTATGTTAAGTTACTGAGAAACTGGTTTATATAATAGTATGTAAGTTTTTGAGAGGTTTGTGTTTATTCAAGTTATTGACATACTGATCTATATATTCAATTTATATTGGGCCAATACGAGCTTTAAGCATATATCCCGGCCATCCGGATCAAGGTAAATCAAGGTAAATCATATAGAAATGCCGAGCTGCTGGTAACTATTTAAGTTAATAATATAAATCTTATGGTAGGTGTGAAAAATTATAATATTATTTATTTAGGGAGGGGGATCATGATTTCGAGAACAAATTGCTTTTGAATTAATTTCAATTTTGAAAATACTGTAATATTAAATAAAATGTAAAGAATATTTTCAAGATATTTAGTTTTCAAAGTTATATTGCACATTGCAAAAAAGAAGGAATTACTGTGGTGACAATAGTGAATATTATAAAAAGATATTCCATCGAGGGAAACGTGTGTACTTGATTTTAGGGAGGGTGGGGGTTTGCTTATAAAGCTTGTACACCATACCTAAGTGACACAGTGATCCGCTGTTTATATGTCTGTCTGGACGGTGTGTAGATATGTCTGCCTGAACGATGTATAGAGCTTGTACAGAGTACCTAAGTGACACAGTGATCCATTATTTATATGTCTGTCTGGACGGTGTGTAGATATGTCTGTCTGGACGGTGTGTAGAGCTTGTACACAGTACCTAAGTGACACAGTGATGCGTTGTTTAAATGTCTGTCTTGACGGTGCGTAGATATGTCTGTCTGGACGGTGTGTAGAGCTTGTACACAGTACCTTAGTGACACGGTGATCCGTTGTTTATATGTCTGTCGGGACGGTGTGTATGTCTGTCTGTCGGGACGGTGTTTAGATATGTCTGTCTGGACGGTGTGTAGAGCTTGTACACAGTACCTAAGTGACACAGTGATCCGCTGTTTATGTGTCTGTCTGGACGATGTGTAGATATGTCTGTCTGGACGGTGTGTAGAGCTTGTACACAGTACCTAAGTGACACAGTGATCCGCTGTTTATATGTCTGTCTGGACGGTGTGTAGATATGTCTGCCTGGACGATGTGTAAAGCTTGTACACAGTACATAAGTGACACAGTGATCCATTGTTTATATGTCTGTCTGGACTGTGTGTAGATATGTCCGTCTGGACTGTGTGTATACATGTCCGTCTGGACGGTGTGTAGATATGTCCGTCTGGACGGTGTGTAGATATGTCTGCCTGGACGATGTGTAGAGCTTGTACACAGTATCTAAGTGACACAGCGCTGTTTTTGTGCGTGCCTGTCCGTCATTCTCACACTCAAATTACAGTTTCCTAAATGTTGCAACTCTAATAAATTGTATCACATAAAAAACTATAAACTGTCTATTTCCTAATGTATAACAATTTAGAAGGGATGTTTATACATAGATGTAATTTAATCTATCGTTGAAATGTAAACACACAATTGACATGATATTGTCAGACACAAAGGAAAAGGGTCCCTATGTTGATACCGTGTATCACACGCTGGTATACTCACTACAATTTCAGTGTAGATACTGAGGTCTACATACAAAAAAACACGTCAACACACAAGAACAAAAATGGAAGTAAAACTTAGGGCAGTAAAGGGCTACAGAGATTACCATTCAGAATCTGAAATAAAAAAGAAGACATAATTGAACCCGTAAAAATACGAAACCGCTTCAGGAACCACATGTGGCGCCATTTAATAGTAACCATAGTAACTATAACTGTGGCCTCGTCAGCATCGGTGAGGATACATTGATTTCATCAATTGATACCAATTTCCCTATAGGATCTATATAATCCAAACAAGGAAAAGCGTGGTACATCATATGTACGAACTCGCTGAGGCACTTTGTAAGGAATTACCTTAGTGTATAGAACACGACATCCAAGGTACGTTATCGCCAACCTGGAAATTATCATATAGGCGAAGACATGGTCGCGTGCTGGAGTTCATTTCTCCAAGGTATCGATGAACTAAAACTCATAGCGGAATGACAGGAAGATTGACAGCCATGAGAATGTACATGGATCAGTTGAAATAACCTTAACGATACATCAATATACAGTATCGATACATCAGAGCTTCTGTATACATCAATATACAGTATCGATACATCAGAGCTTCTGTATTCATCAATATACAGTATCGATACATCGGAGCCTCTGTATACATCAATATACAGTATCGATACATCAGAGCCCCTGTATACATCAATATACAGTATCGATACATCAGAGCTGCTGTATACATCAATATACAATATCGATACATCAGAGCCCATGTATACATCAATATAGGAACATCAAAGCACAATCCTAGCCTCGACTTCTCTATCTACAGGGCCCAAAAACATGTCTGAAATACTCACCAATCAGGGAAATCATTTCTCGAGCTACGTCTAAGGAACGACCATAGCCTGGGGCGTAGCTCGCCCTTGTTCGGAGTGGATTCCTAAGAGCGGGTCCGGGACAGGGCCTTGGTAGGGGGACAAGGGAGTACAACAAGCAGAGCTTTTGTTTTGTTTTTGCGTATGAAAATTTGGTGGATTCACCTGCATACCAGCATATACCTGCAGGTAGCTTCTCGGCTGTAATAATAATAATAATAATAATAAACTTTATTTATTGAGGATACAAAACCTGTTTAGCAAAGCTAATCTTCCACAGGGTCCTCTGTTTGTAAAATTGGTTAGTTAAAAGACAGTAGTATCACAGCAAATAAATGTACATAAAATAATTGTTGGTCTACTAAAACAGCAATTCATATCACAGTTATTTCATAATTTAAACGGTCGTTCAATACAATTACAATAAAATTATCACAGAAGCACGAAATATATTCCGTGCTTAACCCACTATTATGGTTTTCATTAAAAGACAAATTGTCTAATTTACATAAATGCTAATGTAGCAAAAGCTAAAAATTGACAGTATACACGCTAATATAGCGAAAATAAAACAAATCAAAGCTGTATCTAAAAAGTATAATAGTAAAAATAAAAGACAATTAAACCGCATTCTTAATGTTACCAATCATATTTTGTTTGAGTTTTGTCAAGGAGGAAGAGAGTCGTACTTCAACCGGTAAATTATTCCAAATCTGGCTCCCTTGTACCAAAAAGTGTTTGGAATAAAATGTGGTACGGTGTTTGGGTACCTTGACAGAGTTTTGGGATGCTGATCTANCTCCCTTGTACCAAAAAGTGTTTGGAATAAAATGTGGTACGGTGTTTGGGTACCTTGACAGAGTTTTGGGATACTGATATAGTATATCTGTTGTTAGACAAATTAAATTGATTAGAAAGATATCCTGGAACCAGATTATTTATACATTTGTACACCATAACACCTCTTTTGAATTTCAAATATTTGCCAATTGGTAACCACCCTAATGAAGAAAACATTTCTGTACCACTCCAACAGACAGTTTATGATTGAAGGAATTCAAATTGACCTGATAGAGACCTGACAGCACTAACCCCTACAAGAAGATAATGCTCAAGAGAAATAAGAGCAAACACTATTTAAAGCTAACCACATCATTTAACTTTGGAGAAGATTGTCGAAACTTCCAATCATGGTAATAAAATGTTTTATGTATATGTGACCAGTATACCCTGCCCTTCTTAACCAAATGCAAGACCATCGTTGTAGTCGACTTCACGACTACAGGAACCAGAACTTCGTTGGACAATCTACCTGTTAGACAAAGCTAATGTTCCTGTCTCTAACACCACCTTTCTAAAGGGAACTTGGGTCAAGAAATTCTCCAATGTCAATGAAATGTAGAAAGACTTTCTTTGGAACCCGTCGAGATACATGTAAGTATACATAAAACATAGGATAAACACAGACATCTTGTTACACCTCGGGACTGAGCATATCATAAGGCGATGGCTTCACGTAAAGACTGAGTCTGGACCGTAATATCGGGATGACAGACAGTATGTCAACAAAATCGTCAGTCCTTATTGTAAACAGAACCCGAGGGAACAAAAACCAGCCAAAACTGGGCGACAGATAAGAATGTAATGTAACAGTCAAGGAAAGAAAGGGGAAATGTAGCCTAAGTGGCAAACTACCCTTTCTAGCGATACGGTATAACCCGGGGACGCGTTCAATACTTCAGCAACATCGAGCGTGGTCTCAATGGTTGCCCGCTCGCACGTTAGGTTTGGTGGCAGGCAGTGTGATTCTGAGGTACTTTGAAAGGCCAGTTCCCGTTGGTAAGGGAAGGTACATTGATACACGGGGAGGACACTTACGGGAATCCCGAAGCCAAGTTTCGGGTCGAAACATTTGTGGAATAATGTAACAGCCAAGGATATTTGAGGGCAAAATTACTGCCTTACTGTAACGTACGGCGGTCACCCATCCAACTACTGACCACGCTCAACGTTGCTGAATTAGTGAGCGGGTCCCCGGGTTATACCGCATCGTTGGAAAAACTAGCTTGCCAGAAGCGAAGTATTTTCCTCTCAAAGTCCTTAGCTGTTACATTATTTTCCCCTCCGAGAATCTCGTCCCGAGACTTGTCCTGGGGAATACCGTGAGTCCTCCCTGTGTACCAGTGCACCTTCCCTAGCTACCTGGAACTGGCCGTACATGACCACACACAGAGGCTTTACTTATTTCTAATATAGAACTAGATCACCTGATTGAAATAGACTTTAATAATATCAGTATAGACTTTGTTGATAACCATAAACATCTGTGAGTATTCCTCGATGCTAACTGTAAGTGGAGCTATCATATTGACAATATTTGTAAAAAAAAAAGTAGTCAAGCAATTAGGTGTTTTCCGTAAATTGAAATATAATCTAAATCGCCCTACATTAAATAAGATATATAGATCGTTTATACTTCCTATTCTAGAATATTGCTGTGAAGTTTGGGATGGTTGTACTCTTACAGATACAGACAAGTTAGAAAAGTTACAATTAGAGGCAGGACGTATTGTCACCGGTTTACCTTCCTATGCTAGTAGACAATCTATATATACTGAAACGGGATGGGAATCCCTAGCCCACATGAGGTCCCGTCGGAAACTGCAATTATTTTATAAAATTCATCATAATATTACTCCTAACTATCTAAACACTCTACTCCCTCCCCTTGTCGAAAATGGTCAATATAATATTAGAAACGCCGAAAACTACAACCTGCCTAACAACAGACTAGAGTTATCCAACATGTCTTACTTTCCTTCTACTATTAGACTTTGGAATCAGTTAGGCATAGCTCCTCTTTTTCATCGTTTAAAAATGCCATTAGAGACAAACATTTGCCCCATGTACCCAATTACTTTTTCTACGGTGATAGAAAAAATAACATCCTACATACAAAACTAAGAAACCGTTCTAGCACTTTGAAAAACGATCTATCCCGAGTTAACCTGGTTGATGACCAACGTTGTATGTGTGGTTACCCTATTGAAGACACCTTCCATTTCTTTTTTAACTGTGATAATTATGTTTAACAGAGAATTAAACTTTTATCGTGAACTGAATGCATACATCCCCTTTACATTGAATCTACTTCTTTTTGGAGATATAACAATTTCGGAACAAGAAAACAAAATTATATTCATGAATACTCAGCAATATATACAAGACTCGAACAGATTTTAACACCCTCCATCCCTCAAAATCGACATCTTTATTAATACATGTATCTTACTAATACTAATAGATTGACAAAACGAGTTGCAACATACAAATATACGTATATATATATATAAATATAATGAAGTCGTGTGTTTGGTCTTTCTCTGTGCGGACGGACTAGTTGAAACGGAAATACCAGCAAGAGCGGAGTGAACAGGAGGAAGTTATAATAGCACGGGAAGTGATGAACATTGATCAGAAGAAAGTTGTGAACAGCGAATAGTATAACTAGTCCGTTCGCATGGAGAACAACCACGTGGTCTGATATATATTTTCTTAAATTTACAGTCTTGTTGCAGTACTTATCTAGTAATCTTAAAAATTCGGACCCTCTAACCCCCTCTTCCCTCTCTCTCTCTCTCCTCCCCTCTCTCTCTCTCCTCCCCTCTCACCATCCCCCTATCTCTCTCTCTTCCTTTATCTACATGTGCATGTTTATATGTGTGCGCATGCGTGTGGTTCGGTGCGTGAATAATTAATTTATAATACATAGCTTATTTACGTAGTTCTGCCATCATGAAATTTTGTTAAAAAATATTATTGTACAGGGAAAGGGCTTGATATAAGTTGTAAAATTTGTGGAACGGCTAACTATGTGTCTTTGATCGTTTGTGACTGACGTTTTTCGGGGTTGGGATTGTAGAAATAATAATGAACATATTTGGAACAGCAGTGCAAGTCTCCTATGTTGTTGTCTAGGCTGGTTTTGCCTATGAGAGGGGGAAATAGACAAGCTCAAGCTGTACTCTGTAAGGTGGCCATCTTTCATTTATTGCATCAACTACAACTAAAAACAAAAACCTGACGAAGCACCATGACATGGTTACGTAGTAATTGTATATTGTATTTATTTTTTCCACTGCAGTCAGATACTCCCTTTGTGGTGTTGGAAAAGAAAAGCTTCATTATTTTGTTTATATTCGAAAATGAAAATGGGATCCTTGAAATCAGTTTTATTGTACAACAAATTGAATATTTCAAAATTCCTTTGGTGATTTAGAATCTAATCATAGAGAAGGGAGGGGACTCATTATAATGTACAGTTAAAACTTTTCCTCCCATACATTCTCATGCATTTTTACCCAACCTTTATGTCAGTGTTCTCCATATAGCATTTTGTGACATGTTTGTTTCATTGACTTGGACTGTACAATAGAGATCCATCAACCAAAAGTAATTGTTTATGTCCACAATAAAAATTGGTTAACAACAGGCCTCATTCAATGACCTTTCTGTCATTTGAGTGTTCTAGGGGGAGTAACTCTACCTTTTCAAAATGGCGGCCTCCATGAGAACATGTGTGTTCAGAGACTTGCGTCTTTTACACCGATCGTTACTCTGTAACCCTGTAAAATCATATCCTTTGCCACGGTGCATCCATTTGACACAGAAAGGAGGTAAATATTATAATTTAGCGGAAGGAGGCTCAATTATTCGTTCATTCTGTATTTGAATGTGTTGCGTCAGATGACATTGACCATCAATGACATTGTTGACACCGATAATGACGTTGATATAGGAAATCGAAGAATGAAAATTACTGCCTTAGCTCGTACAGTCGTACAGATCAACAGTATAACTATATTCGGTTTATTTTTGTTCCAAATGAATAATCTTTCTTAAAATCAGAAGTCATTGAAATAAGGGGTTATATTAGCAATGCTATCGAATTTTTTCAAAATCACATTTTGGAGCTATTTTGTACCTCATTTTAAAGTTCTTGTCATCCTGATGAAAACGCACCAAATTTTGGGGAGATATGTTAATAAATGAGAAAGTTATGACAGATTGAAGTTGAGAAAATGAAAGGATCATAAATTGCGTTTTTTTGTTTTGGGCTATAAAACAACCTCTTTCTGTAACTTTTTCATTCTTTGATATATTTCAAACATTCTTTCACAGTTATTTAGCTGAGAGTTTCATCTTTTGAATAATAGCAATGGAAATGGGTTTAATTAAGTAGAACATATGTAAAAATCTGCTCAACCAGGGGTACCCCCTCCATAAAAATAGGCATAAAAGACAGCACTTTGATATTTGCATCAATTTCAGAAATAAATACCTCACTTCTTCATAGTTATATAAAAATATATCCATTATATCACATATTAGACCATGAACCAGTTTTACATGGGATTATAAGTCTAAAAAGCACAAAACCCAAATATACAAATGTACTATATAGCTAGATCTCTGTGGAGTCAAATATGGGACATCCTGCATGTACACACATTCGTTTCGTTTTATGAGAACTCCTCTGTTAACTTCTCCATTTGTTTTTTTTATTTTATGAATTGATTTGACCCAAATCTTCAGGAAACATTGAACTACTGTCATATGAAGACTTCACCAAGGATGTGGTAGCACTATGTGGGTGATATTTCCGATTCATTGCATACACTAGAGGAAAACTTTAACTGACTTTATACTGCAGGCACACTTGGGTACCATTCCACAGCTGGTCTCTTACTATTCCCCTGATCACCCTTTCCCACAAACTCCTCTGACAATTAGACCACCTCCTGTTCCCTTTGTCTCAATTGTTTTGTAAGGAGGCTAAATATTTTTTTACAAGTAGCTACATCTATAATTCCAGTAGCTGTGCCTGGACAGGCTCCTTGATTAAAACAAAATGGAAGCATATGTTGTATACTGCATTTAAGACTTTATTATTATTAAAAAAAAAAAAAGTTTTACCGAAAAAGAATATGCGATTCTGTACTGTGAATAGGCTGATCCAGAAGCGTCAAAACCAATGTCCAATTGGAGAAAAACTGAAAATAGAAATAAAAACATATATAAGTTTTGTAAACTAAACAGAATAATTACAATCAATCATACCATTACCTGGTAATTGAGGTATAGTTGTGAAACATGGAAAGTTTCCAAATATTTCAATCTACATCATCAAGTGCTATGATATTGGTTTTGTAAATTTTTGTTCTATTGCAAAGGAATGTCATGTAAGCAATAAAAACAAACCTCAACTTTCAGCTATATATGCACTCATTTACACTTGTACACAACCACCTGTATTAAGCAAACACCTGTCTACAAAGGTCACTTATCAAAGATCCCACTAACCCATTTCCTTGTAAATGAACCTGTATATAAAGGCCACATTTCTGTTGACACATGAGTGGCCTTTATAGACAGGTTTGATTGTACTTGTAACAAGAAAGTATAACTTGCATGCTGAGCATAATATCTGTGAAATATTTTAATCTAATGTATATATCTACAAAAACTATGAATATGTACCACAAAACCCCAGAAATTGTAAGTTTATAAAACATGCAGTGAGATTTTTTTTGTAAAATTAATAAACAAACTACTGACTACAGATGAACGTATCATGAAACATTGATAACTAATAATGCGGTGCAAATCAACAATACATCCAACAAAATAATATCTGTAAATGTCTCTGAAACATGCAAACAATGTATTTCGAATCAACAAAAATCTAAATGCTACTCTTAAACTTGATTAGTATAATAAACAAACATGTTAAATTCCTGTCTCTATTTCATAACTTGTATGCAAGATACCAACTTTGCAACTTATTAACAAAATCATGCTGACTGAACTATTTCTTACACAGAAATATATAGTATCCATCTTTAATCTTCATCCATTTTCCATGTCAATTTCCATCTGAATAACTGAAGACTTCACTCTCCAAACACAAGAAGTGTCCATGCCCACAATTTTTTCCAATATTTACCACAAACAGTGACACTATGAACATGATGAAATTGTAATCATTCTCTTTAAAAGTTTTGCTGCTTGAAAATAACTGTCACTTGCAGAATGCACAGTAAAAGGCTTTGAGTTAAAAAATTTACTAACTAGTACTGTTCACTCTGTTATTGTCTCATTGCACATTAAACATTTGTTCATTAACTACTTTTCAACAATTATCCTAATATCTCCTTTTTTATAGTCCTGTATCAAATTGTACACATAAATAGCTTCATCCTCATCATATTTCACATTATACCATTTTGGAAATCCTGGCACAACTCCAATCACATGGCCTTTGTAAGTTTTGTCTGTGAATTTGTGTTCAATCTTTTTATTAACAAGAAGTGGTACATCCCCAGATTGATGTTCTGTTGTTGTGGCCGATGCTGCGCTTGATACAAGCTCTTGTAGATTGCCTATGAGTTCTTCTTTTGATAGCTTTCTGTACTTTCCATTTGATAATTTTAAAGAAAAGTTAAATACTTTTTTGTTTTCATGCTTTTGTTTTAAAACGTTTTTCCTAAATTTTAGTTGTGCTTGTAATGCTCCAATAATCACCTTTTCTTCTTCTAATCGGTTTATTCCTTCCTGAATTTGCTCGTTGCTTTGCCATAATCCGTAATAACAGATGTCATTTGTCAAACTTTCCTGCCTCTGCAGTCTCTCTTCCTCCTTTCTATGTAGTTCTTCCTTTCTTCTTTTCTGTGCTTCTACCTGTTTCATCTGTATTTCATGAAGCCTCTCCTTAAAACTTTCCCTCAGTTCTCTTCCCTCTTTTCTTGACAAATCCAGTAACTTATCCTTTTCTCCTTTTGGAAGGTCCTTCAACCATTTACTTGTTTTATTATATGAATACAACAAGTAAGCCTCATTTGCAAGGACAGAAGCATTAGNGTTATATCATCAGGTCGGGGAAAACCACTAATTTGCGTATAATACGCAAACTCGCCTATTATACGCCAATAGGGGTATGGATTCGTTACTAAAAATAGCCAAAATCACTTTAATCTTAACTTTTTCCAATTGTTTGTCCAAGTTGCATTTATTCAGTCATGAAACATGATACAAATGCGAAAATAAACTTTATTTGCATGTGGGAAAGTACCAAAAATAGATGCAATATTTCCAGTAAAGTTACATCAAGTTTCTAAGTAGCTAACGCTTATAGTAAACATCTTTTAGCCAAATATTATTTACCTTGTCGTAAATTAATGCGATTTTCAATAATATCTTGCAAAAGTTACTGTTAAAGCGATTTGGGTTATTTTTAGTAACAAATCCATACTCCAACTGGCGTATTATAGGCGAGTTTGCGTATTATATGCAAGTTGGTGGTTTTCCCCAACCTGATCATCCCTCATTCATAAAAGTTCACGGCAGGTAAGCGATTTTATCACTAACTGATGGAGTGACTTACGATATAGTCTATGTTAAGTTTGAATAGCCTACTCAAATCACAGGGGCACACAACTTCTAATAATATTGATCTTGTTCGACGTTTAGTTGCTGGATATGTATATCCTCCTAAAGATATGGGTACCAAACAAAAGGGTTCCGAAGCTTTTAGGATTCCATTAGCTGGTTTTAGTACCTATTGTTGGGCCAAATAAAAAGAATCTTGTGTGTTTCTGCTAACTGTACCTACCATAGATTAAATTGTTTGCATACCCTAAAGTTTTTATTGGCATTTAGTGGTATGCACTGATACAGACCTCCTGCTCTATATAAGCTTATTAAAAATATTTTCCAAAATAAAAAAACAATGTCAACCTGCCTTTCATTTGTTTTTGAGGATAGTGGCGGAAACACAATTACTTTTTTTTAGCCTTATACATTAAGACTTGTGTACATCTGAAAAACAATTTCAAAAACCTCTGTAAAACTGTTTGATGATTATAAACTATGCCTACCTAAATCATGTACAGTATGCAGGTCCTGATGCCTGGCTCAGTCTAGCTCTGGATTCATTGAGGCAAGTAGGGGTCATCCCAGTATTGGACTAACAAGTCTTGTCTCGTACAACTCTGAAGGGACTTAGAAATTCTGAAAATGATTAATTTTACTCACCCTCTGATTTCAACAATACAGAGGGAAAGGACCCATGAAAACTAATTTTAGATAGATCCCTGTGTTGCTACCCAAAATGTTAGGGCCGCGAGAGGAAGCAACAATTAATTTTGTTAGGAAATAAACAGCAATAAATTGATCTGTTGTGGCCTTCTGTCTTCAGGAAGGCAATGCTTGGTGCCCATCTACCAGGTGTCACGCCCCAGGGTATGGACTGGAGGACACAGGAGTTTTGTCACCAGTGCCTCACTGCTCAGCTCGGAACCAGAGACAATCCAAGGGGAGATAATCGAGGAAGAAGTGAAGGAAGAAGAAACTTACCACTCCATTATCAAAGACACAGAGAGGTCAACAGGTGTGTTTGTTGTATTCCCTCATACTTGTTTTTTTTTTTTTTATATATATATCACTGAGCTATCTTGTAGCATCAGTCATGTAAAATGTGGGATTACTAGAGTCTATCATAGTATGGGGGTAAAATTGTCCATTTCCCCAATATCTACGTAATGTCATTACAATTGACTAATTTTCTACCTAGGTAAATACTGTAACTGAATTCGTGAATGCAACAGTTATAAAAACAGTTGTTTGATTGGTACATTAATTACAAATTAGCCAAAAATCAGATTTAGTTAGAGCAGAAGAAGTATTAAAAAATATAATACACCGTAGCCATTTATATTATAAGCCTGGTAACATGGTAAGCAGTGTTGCAGTAGCTAAAATGAATTCAGTATACATCTGTTAAGTATTTATTTATCAACAGGTCCTGGAGACAAGCTGGAGTTCCAGGCCGAGACACGAAAGCTGCTGGACATTGTGGCGCGGTCTCTGTACTCAGAGAGGGAGGTGTGTACACCAGAGCTTATTTGTGCGCACATTTATCTCTCTTTATCATTATTCTCATGTTAACTAATTTTCTAAAAAAAAAAAGGATTTTGATAAGGACTTTTCCCCCTGTCCTGACTCCCACATCATTGGATGTAATTATCAGTATGAAGTTATGCAGGTTTTCTTCAAGTTATAGAAACTATTAGCATTGAAGATCCTACTTGATAAAAAAATAAAAAAATGATGGCACTTCATACATTACCAGGGTCAGGACGTGCCATTCTGATGTGGAGAGTGAGTCAGTGATGACATCCAATCATATGTAAAACGAGTAGGCTTGCCAGAGCTCTGTTCATATGTCCTAGTGAACTTTGTAAATGGAGCCAAGTTATATTCCAATCAAGGATGACTGCTTTTCGTTTTTTGACAAACTAATGAAAATGAAATGTATTTGAAAGTGTAATGAATGTTGTGAGATATATTTTGTACCCTTCGTTGTAGGTCTTTATTCGGGAGCTCATCTCCAACTCCAGTGATGCCTTGGAGAAGATGCGTTACATGGAGATGAGTGGGGACACACAGGGTGACCCAGCATTGCCCCTGGAGATACACCTCGCTGCTGACGATTCTAAGAAGACATTCACCATTCAGGTACGATGAGCTTTATTATTTTCTTAATTTGGATTGTTAGTTACAATACAAAATATATACAGCTGGCCTCCTTGAAAATCACTCTTGACACTATATATCATGACTTAAATAAAGAGTTCTACCTCTTACTGAATTGTTGTTATTGATCTACTGGGTAAAGTGAATTTTGTCATCCATCTACAGCGATTTTTAGGTTTAATCATTGACCTTAAAGCTAATCATGTCTGTGTTTAATAAACATATCATACAGATTTTGTTAATGATCACCAAATGATTTGAGTTATCTGTGTATTTCTAATGACAGTCAAATAAATATCTTTTATGAAAAAAGGGATAACTGACATGCGTGCAGAGCTTCACTCAAACCAGAAAATATTATGTCAGTTTGTATCAGAATAAATAAAATATATTATATCCTGTTCGCACTATAAAGTTGCCAATGTTTTGTGGTACAGGACACGGGAATTGGAATGACCAAGGAGGAGATGATTGGTAACCTCGGCACGATAGCCAGGTCTGGCTCCAAGGTAAGGGGATACATTCAACAGAAGGGATCATCGTCTTCATTATCCAATGATTAAGGACTTTCCACCTTTCGTAATACACATGTTTTTCTTGTCATATTTTCGTGTCGTCATTTCCGTATTGCGTATCGGGCATTCCATTACTGTAGTGTAAATTATAGTAACACAGGGTAAACAATAGTACACGTGCGTGATGTGATATGTCAACACCCGATATCAACACTTAACTTGGAAATGTTTAATCACACGTACTTCAGAAATAAAGCTTATGATACAAAGACATTAATTAACCCACGGGAAAGCACTGACATACGATCAGACCACTTCAAGAAGGTCGTATATGAGGTGCATGGAATGCAGACTGATGTGTTTTGTTTACCGACCTCACCTGTACGTATCACGTTGTAACAGTAGTTCACAAGTTCTTGGTCGCTACGACTTTTATTGTCGAGCGAGTTACGCTCTGTCAGATAAACCGGTTCAGAAATGCAACTACAATAACTCTGTGAAAATAGTGGTTTGTAAAATATCAAGATCCCTATAAAATGCAAGTGCATGTGCGTGTACGTAATAACGGCATACCATGCGATAGCCTATGGTTACATATGTACCTGACATGTTAATATACCATGCGTAAGCAGGCTATGGAATGATGTCCAAAGTGTACATGATTGAGAGTAGTTTTGTTCCATAAAAGAACAGTAAATTGACAAATAAATATAGTAATTTAATTTATTTCAGTCGTTTTTGGTAATAAAGAAAATAAGTGTCATTGTATAAATTCTATCCCTCTGCAAAACGTTCCGATTTTTTTCAAGGTAGACAACTCTCATCAGGATCAAAATAATTGTAAAATCTAAAATAAATTAATTATAAAGACTTTGTGTGTATTTGGTTCATTTTCCCACTCTTTTTGTATGAAATTATATGTCCTGTTTGCTTTTGGCTTGTATTAAGTAACTTTTATCCATATGGTTTGAATAAAAAAAGCTTTTTCTAACATGTTGTAGATATTTTATGATAAATAAAATATTTGTAGGGTTGATTAGCAATGTTTCTTTTCATTATTTTATTGTTGTAATAGTTTTGAACTATGCCACACGCTCAAAAAATGTGAAAGAGTTGAATTTGACAAAAAAAAAATCCCCAGTTTATCGGAATGCTTAGATTTTCATAAAATCATCTCTGCATAGTGACATTACCATCATGTGAAACTTTCATTAAATTCTGCTGGCTAATTGCGAAAGGGTAGAGCCTCCTTAACTGTGATATAATGTAAGGGTTACATCTTGAGCATCTCTCTGGGTTTTCTTTAGACACGTACTTCTTTCATCTATAGGTTTGTAATCCCTGTTCTCATTTTGGAATTGAGACTCATCAAATTAACATTCTATGAGTAATCCTTTTCTAAAACTGTGTATGTCTTGGAATAAAATAACGGTTCAAATATTTTACAAATTACTTTTGAAAATTAATACAAAGAATAGAAAAAATGCAGCATCAAATTCTAGATTTTGTATTTTATTTACAGTTTATATGTTTCGGCTAGTTAGACTAGTGTCATCATAACGTCATGTCATTCGGCTTGTTAATACCGGTAATTTTACTGATCTTGTTTGTAGGCATTTTTGGAGTCTGTGAATTCGAATGAGAGCAAGTCTGATGTCAGCAATAACATCATTGGTCAGTTTGGTGTCGGCTTCTATTCCTCCTTCATGGTGGCTGACAAGGTCGAGGTTTACTCAAGGTCACATCAGCCTGATGCTGTAGGATACAAATGGACAACAGATGGGTAAGGAGCTTGGGTATACATAGACTTATTGGCCAGTTAAGGTTAGAATCTAATTAATTTTCAAATGACATTTTGTGATTAAGACAGTTTCATTTGACATGTTTCTTTCTTTTAGGTATCTTTCTATTTTTTTGAAAATGTAAAGATTATGCTAAACATTTTTTTTATCTTTACAATTTCACCAATTTGACAACATATGATAATGTTTAGGTTGTCACTGGTGTTTGAGAATGACATGTTTTTTGTTCAGGACCGGTATGTTTGAGATAGCAGAGGCAGAAGGAGTACAGAGAGGTACTAAGATAGTTCTCCACCTGAAGGGCGATTGTTATAACTACTCTAACGAGGAAGTCATTAAAGGTGAGTACTGAGTACAGGGATGATATTGTTCTGTTCATGTCATCATATATGTGGTATCATATTAAACACATCAAATTTGTTTTTAAGAATCCTGAAAATGATAAATTGCTAGTATCTTAAAATATGAGATTAATTTGGACTCAAGCCAAACAGATCAATCTGGATATGAATTACCCCTTGCTTTACCTTTGTTATCACAATGATGAAGTACTACATATTATGACATTTGTGTTTATCGTGCACTGATGTATCTATTGTTTTTATGTTTTTATGTAGTATATGTGTAGTACATTGTTGTATATAATATATCTTCATAGTATGGTTTTTGTAGATTAACTGTTTTATACACTATATTTAATTGTTTAATTAACAGAGGTGGTGAAGCGATACAGTAATTTTGTGGGCGTTCCAATATTCCTGAATGGAAAGAGAGCTAATGTTGTTCAGGTAACACTTTAAACATACTTTGTGATGTTTTTATTACATTTTCCTTTTGTCTATTTGATATTTACACGGTAATAACATAATACAATGTATATTCAAACTGAAAACATTTTAAATTTTAAAGAAAGTTAAAGCCCATAGTAAACACATATACCGGTATGTACAATGTAGTACAATTATATACTATTTAAGGTCTGAAGTATGTGAATAAAGACTTTTGTTCATAATGTATTTATCTTTGTTTAAATATGTTTTGTACATTTATATGTACAGTATTTTGGCCCTGTGTATGTGTATATATATTTATGCACAAGTTTTGAGGCCCTGAAAATGCATTTATTTGATTTTATACGTGTTTAGGCCCTATGGTTGGCAGACCAGAAAGATATCACCGCAGACATGCATGAAGAGTTCTATAGATATATCGGTAATGTGTATGACAAGCCCCGATATCATCTCCACTACAAAACTGATGCACCACTCAACATCCGAGCCCTCTTCTACGTCCCCGAGTATAAACCTAGTAAGTAGACTATCAGACCTGGTATCTCAACTAAGTACGAACTAAAACGTCTTTCAATTTAAATATTTCTTTCTCAATAGAAAGTTGTTAATATTTTTTGCACAAAATAAAAACCTGTAATTCTGTTTACAGTTTTTGGGATATTTCATTTTACTGGTTCTCATTATTACAATTATGTTTGGAATACTAGACTTTGATGATGAAATTAAATGATCATAAAAATGAATTTTCTGTGGAAAAAAAACACATAATTTATATGACTTCCGCACTATATTTGATAAATTATACCTAAATGATATCTTTTTTTCCTTGTCAGCAATGTTCGATATGAGTCGAGAAACCGATGTATGTGTAACGCTGTACAGTAGAAAGGTTATGATCATGTCTCGAGCCTCCAACATACTTCCACGATGGCTACGCTTCCTCAAAGGTAGGTAACCCACATACTTCCACGATGGCTACGTTTCCTCAAAGGTAGGTAAACCACACTGGCTACGTTTCCTCAAAGGTAGGTAACCGACATACTTCCATACTGGCTGCACTTCCTCAAAGGTAAGTAACCCACATATTTCAACACTGGCTATGCTTGCAATGGTAGGTAACCCATGTACTTACTACTTTGGGTTCTGGAAAAATAGGCAATAGGCATTAACAAGAGTACATTTGACCGTCTGCATAAGCCATTCTAATTGTCTTTGGACAAATAGATTTTGACTTGATTTCGTTCGATTTAAATTTTCTTGGAAATGTGATTCATGGATAAAATTTGAAGGCAATTATTAGACAATGATGAACAGCTTTTGTCAGGGAAGTTTGATTAAATAAATGATGAAATGTTTCTTTAATAATATTTTCAATTTCTGTAGTATTTTTATCAACTCGCCTCCCCAAAGGGCAAGTGAGCTTATGCCGTGGCACAGCGTTCTTCGTCCGTCGTCCGTTGTCAACTTTTTCTTTAAAACCTATCTCCTCCTAAACGCCAAAGAGGATTTCAATCAAATTTAGTCTGAAGCATCACTAGTGGAAAGCAATCATTTCTTAAATAATTGAGGTTTGTTCGTCCCCTGGGGCCAGGGGGGCAGGGCCCTGAAGGGGAACTTAGCTAAATTTGCTTTAAAACTCATCTCCTACTTAACGCCAGTGAGGATTTCAACCAAATTTAGTCTGAAGCATCACTAGGGGAGGGCAATCATTTCTTAAATAAGTTAGGTTGGTTCGACCCCAGAGGCCAGGGTGGTGGGGCGGGGCAAATTTGCTTTAGAACGCATCTCCTGCTTAATGCCAGAGAGGATTTCAACCAAATTTAGTCTGAAGCATCACTAAGGGAGGGCAATCGCTTCTTAAATAAATGAGGTTGGTTCGACCCCTGAGGCCATGGGGGGCAGGGCCCTGAAGGGGAACTTAGCTAAACTTGCTTTAAACGCCAGAGAAGATTTCAACCAAATTTGCTCTGAAACTTCATTGGGGGAGGGCAATCATTTCTTAAATAAATGAGACTTGTTCGACACCTGGGGCTAGGAAGACCGGGCCCCAAACAGGAAAATTATCTAATATTTTGCTTTAAGACGCTTAAATTGCAAAATTTGGTCAAAAGCATTATTGAGGAAGAACAAACATTTCTTAATTGAATGAGGTTGATTGGACCCCTGCGGTCCTAAGAAATGGTACAGCTAGATTATCATATTCTATGGTGTAACTTTCATAAATTGTTAAAACTTGGTTTCTATGTTTATAAAAGCTAAAAAATGAAAATTAAAGTATTGTCTAATTACACCCTGTAATATGAGATATTACTTATTTCAAAATCTGTTAACATGGCAACTCAATGGAGGCCCCTGATTAGTTGAAAGTCAGATATTTTGGTCCAAGTTGAGTTAGAACATAGATCTTGTCTGGTTTTGAGGAAATTTCATATAAAGATGTACTAATGCATTCAGTTGTAATGACTTAAATGTAAAACCAGGTGAGTGATACAGGTCCAATGGATCTTTTGTTTTTATATGCCCGCCAAATTTGATAGGAGTATTATGGTATGGGGTTGTCCGTCCGTCCGGCGTAAACTTTTGTTTGACCGGCAGTCTTCTCCTACATTTTTCGACCAATCTCTTTGAAACTTGGTATACATCATAATCATGATATGAAGTTGTGTCCCCTTTAAAGAATTTTGATTCAACAATTTTCCAAAAGTTATTGCCCTTTGTTCATTTCAGTATTTGATTTTTGTCCGGCAATCTCCTCCTACATTTTTCGACCAATCTCTTTGAAACTTGGTATACATCTTAATCATGATATTAAGTTGTGTCCCCCTTAAAAGAATATTGATTCAACAATTTTTCCAAAAGTTATTGCCCTTTGTTCATTTCTCTATTTGATTTTTGTCCGGCAATCTCCTCCTACATTTTTCGACCAATCTCTTTGAAACTTGGTATACATCATAATCATGATATTAAGTTGTGTCCCCCTTCAAAGAATTTTGATTCGACAAGTTATTGCTCTTTGTTCATTTCAGTATTTGATTTTTTGTCCGGAGATTTTCTCCTACATTTTTATAGCATGTCAGCTAACCACACTTAGAATGATGCAGATCTTATTTCAATGTAAGAAAGTTTATAACACTATATGACAATCGACGGGCGTAAATTGTTCCACCCCGCGGTACTCTTGTTTTTCATATTTCTGCTATAAAGGAAACTTGTAGAATTATAATAATTGTTGAATGCCCTATAAAGTGACGACTGTGTTACAGGTGTGGTGGACAGCGAGGACATACCTCTGAACCTCAGTCGTGAATTACTACAGGACAGCTCACTTATCAGGTATGACGACTCACAATTATTGCTTCGGAAATGTCTTCATAAAAAATGCTTCTGTCCTCCGTTTACTTTCACAGTAATCACATGTTATTGATAGCATTACTAAAATTTTAAGGACTTTTTTGTTTTCTCTGTCCTTCAGGAAGTTGCGCCAAGTCCTAACTAGTCGCATCCTTAAGTTTTTCCAAGACTGTGCCAAGAAGGACGTAGCGAGCTACGCAGCATTCTATGATGACTATGGCCTGTTCTTTAGGGAAGGCATTGTCACTGAGCATGACCAGGACACCAGGGTAAGGCAGTGATTGGCAAACTTTTTATGGTCAGGGCCAGTTCATTGAAAACTGTATTAGTTGCTGCATAAAAAAAACTAAATTTTTATTTATATTGTGGATACCTAAATCACTCTTTCCTTTCCTCTGATATTCATAAAGTATATATTTGTAACAGGAAAGAGAGTAGTGTGTTTCCATTGGGGATCGAACCCGCAATCCCTAGGTTCCTAGTCGGACGAAATCCCATTGTCTTTTAACTCGACAGTAATCCTTTAGTTGAGTTGAATGATTCAATAGGTTCAATACTATGATAGCCTAGAACCATAGATGTCAGCCTCTGAAAGCTACAATGAGGTAGATCTCCCTCATTCCACATTTCCAATGAGGGAGAAAGTGTGTGAAACACAACTGAAACTGCTTTGCTCAATTTATCTTTCCCTTTTTATGTATCAAAATAACTCCAAAAAGCATCCATTTGAGTCAGACCCACCTGTTATGATCATTACACACACACTGCAGTAACTAGGAGATCTTTTGACCACAGAGTGTAGATTTTGAGTTTGTGTGAGTTTGAACTTGAATGAGTTTGTTTCGAGGGAGATTGGTAAATTTTAGTCAAAATGATGGAGTCTCCCTCCTAATGAGGGAGGGTTGACAGCTATGCCAGAACAAGTTCATGTTTCAAGGTCCAGGGTCAATATGCGAGTTACTTTAAGATATGTTTGCCTTTTCATTGTTAGTTAGATTTGTTGAAACGTTCTGGTGACTTAAGGGTTGAAATACTAGGATACCTTACACCATAATCAGGTCAAGGTCATTGCGTACATAAATAGAAAATGAACTCCTACTTCAAAAAAGAAAATGTGGCAGAGGCATTCTTGTATCTCAGACATTATCTAGATTAATTATAGGTCATATCAAATATGAGAATAATTTGTCTTTGTTCGTTAGACTAAGAACGGTCAGGCCATACTGAAAGATATATCAGTACTGTTCATACATCTCGGTTATATTTTTGAAAAAAATGGTCTTTATTAGTGAAAGTCTCTATGGTCATTGGCCCAATCAAGATTTATGGAATAAAACATATTAACTACATATACCATATAATTTAAAAAGTTTCATGCACATTGGTCTATTCTATACCAAAGATTTTACATGCTACAGATAATCATTTTGATTATTACAATTTGACAGGAAGAGATTGCCAAGCTGTTGAGATTTGAGTCATCAAAGTCATCTAAGGGTGACCGTATCAGCCTGAATGAGTATGCATCCCGCATGAAGGCAGGATCTCGAGATATCTACTTCCTGTCTGCTCCAAAGTAAGTTTTTTGTGATTTCTCATTTAGATCAAATATAATAATAATTATTGATAATAATTGCAAAACCGATATGAATGTATTTGAATCTTGGCATGTTTGTTGTTAAAAAAAGTAGTAATGTGAGACGACTTGTAAGAATGAGGGAATACAAAGTCCTGTAATGTGTTGCCTAAGAAGTATGTAAAGTCTTAGTTAATGTAGGTAGTGTATACTCGGAGACTTTCTGCTTTGTCAAATATTTGTGTACTTATATTGCTGTTATGATAAACTTTTCCTCGTTATAGCAAAAATTATGAAGTTAAACTGGCAAAAATTCCAGGTATAAAATATTGCAAGTCCATCTTGTGTGTTAAGATCTTTGGTTATTTCTCTGGTGTGTTTCCCTCTTAGTCGAGAGCTGGCAGAGCAGTCACCATACCTGGAGGCTCTTGAGAAGAGGGATGTGGAGGTTCTCTTCCTGTACGAACCATACGACGAGCTTGTGCTGATGAACCTCGGCCAGTATGACAAAAAGTTCTTTAAGTCCATAGAGAATGAGATGACAAGTGACAAGACTGATACGGACACAGTGGACGAGAGTGGTAGGTACAGTGAGATTAGTAATGTTGCAAGTTAGCTGTGTCCTTAGATACATAAACCTTATGTACATATCCCAGCTAGCTAACAAACCAGCTAGACCTGACTGCTGACATTGTCATCTCTAAATCCTGAATGTCCTATTTCATGTATGATCTAGATCTCTACTGGTAATTGTTGTTCAGTATTTATCTGTGAAAATCAGAAAAGAAAAAAAACACATTGTGAAAAAAAATTCCAACATCTGGTTTGCCTAGGATATTTTTGTATCCCTGAAATTTAAATAAACATGCAGTCTACCAAATAAACGTTTCTGATATTCAGATGTGAACAGTTTGCGCCAGACAGAAGTTGACGATCTGATGACCTGGTTACAAGGAGTGCTTGGAAACAAGGTCACAAAGGTTAAGGTAAAGATCTTACAGCACATGCAGATTTTACAAAGTATCTATTAGGTCCTTATTTTGAAATACCGAAGTTGTTTATCTTATTAGCATTTTATAACATTTACCTGCCAAATTTCACTTTCTCCAGTAAGCCCTATGTGTGTATTGTTTTAAGTACATCATGGCATTCCAGATATGAATATATGGAGGAAAAGGAGGCACTTACACAATGATAATATTTACTGTATGTGTGCAGGTGTTTACAGCAATGGTTCATATTTCTTAATTGGTCCAGAGGATAAAAGACAATTGTGGGTGATGGAGGTTACAGAAAATCTCCCCCCCCCCCCTCCCCCCCAAAAAAAAAGTTTTTATTCTTGAATAGCCTCAAATTTTCTTTTTAATCAGTACAAATTCAATTTGTATCTCTAGCAATTCAAATGTATTTGTCAAGGGTAATTGTCTTCATCACAAGCTTCAAAGCACCATTTCATTTGTCACAAGCAAGAATGAAAAGGAAATATGAACATTTCACAAATAAGTTGAACAGTATTAAAATTTAGATACTTACTATTTGCTGACAAGTTTTAAGGATTCTTTTGTCTGTTATAAATGAACAGTGTATAAAAATAACAACCATGCAAAGAAGAATATGTTAACATGTAAAAATATAATTTCTTTCTCCCAACTATTTAAAGGTGACCAAGAAGTTGGTGTCCCATGCATGTGTGATAACTGTCCCGGAGATGGGATCTGTACGACATTTCCTCCGCACCACATTAGCAGACAAGAGTGAAGAGGAACGCTATAGGGTGTTACATGCCACACTGGAGATCAACCCTAGGTAAGTACATTAAAACAGACTCTACCTACAGCAGACCTGAATGTAGGGCTGTAATGATATGCATACCTCATGGTACGATACGAATCATGCTATGATCCTTATGATACGATACTTATCATGGTACACGCATCTGCTCAAAAGGACAACTTCATAACGATTGAGTGCAGGATTTTACAGAGTTTTGTCATATACTTGATGAATTACTTTAGTAAATACTGGCAAAACGAAGTAGCAGAAACGAGACTAAGGTGTTGCTTTTCTAGCAACAGCGGTGGCGTCAACATTAAGTTTTTGTGTTTGACTTGGTTTCACTGAAAGTAGAAGTGCTAGACCAACCAACTGGACCAAAGATGCATCTAAGGTAGTGCATCTCAACCCATGCATCAAATGCTGGATGCGGCCTACCTTTCATGGTCCATTGACTTTGTCAGTATCTCCATCAACATTAAGTTTTTACGTTTTAGTTAGTTTCTCTGATATGTGCATTGACTGTCAGAGCAGGGCAAAGGCAAGACATCAATCTGAATGGCTTGTTAGTACTTTTGCACAGTGGGCTACACCATAACTAAAATGATTCAAAAACAATTTGTAAACTCTTAGAGTTTAATAATAAAAAATATTGATAATTTCAGTACCCTTAGTGTATCATGATACAGGCAAACAAAATGATTCAATCAATACAAAAGAAAGAATCACGATACGATATGATACGATATATCGTTGCAGCCCTACCTGAGAGTCCATTTTCAGTCCATGGCTTGGTGTAGTACAATAAAGACGAAGTTCCAACACTGACCTGGCATTGTTATGTAATGACAAGGCAAATTTGTTTATGGTATTTAAAATATGATGATTTCTGAGAAAAAGATACTTTGCAGATTTACAAACACTAAAATTTAATATTGAAATTGGTTTTATCTTGCAGAACACAATTGTGTTTGTTAACGTCAAATTTCACTTAATATCACATTTCACTTATTATCACATTCCACTAACAGGTATGTGAAATGTAATGTAGCACTTTATATCATGATTTCATGTGACAAATGAAAGATGAAATTGAAAGTAACAAAATGTACAATATGCACTGTATTCATTTTAATCTGTAAATTTCATAATCTGAAGTATAGGCTTTGTATTGATGGGCGAGCGACCTAGCTGAATAAAGACATTTGAAGCCACAGTTTATCATAAGAAAACCTGTTAAAAAAGGACGCATGTTTCATGTTTAAGTACATCTGGTGTATTTTGAGATACTGTACTGATAATAATTTGAATTATCCTTTAAAGATCTTTTTAAGTTATGTGGTTATAGGAAATTTAAATATTTAATATTCATATCTCAAGGATGATACAGGAATAGAAAGCAAATCTTTAATACTTGTTTTATTGTATAAGATAACTGATATTATAATTGACATAAGCATTATTGCATTCCCGGTTATTTTTTGTTTCAGTCACCCACTCATCAAGAAGGTGTATGACTTAAAGAACAACAAAGCAGATTTAGGAAGATTAGTTGCTGAACAGGTATTTACATTTTTTTGGCACATTTTCACAGAATTAATCTTCATTGTTGACCTGAAATAGCTATTTTAAAAAATGGTGTTAGTTGGGAACCATAATGAATTAGGTTTTTTTTGGTTCGCTCTATGTTATTTTTTGTACTTGTATACATAATTTTTTGCATTTGCATTAAATAAAAACAGAAAAACTGACAGTTCTCTTGAAAATTGAAAGGGTTTAGCTTCAGCCACCAAAATTGATAGCAAAGAAAAGGAAAATAGATAGGCTTTGTATGACAAAAAAAGGATATATGTTAAACTAACACTCTCTACACCCCTAGATTATGTCAGAGCAAAATTGAAAGCACATGACTAGCAATTTGATTGGTCCTGGGAAAAAAACTTGACCAATTACTAGGCTGATACCTGTCCTTTGAAGATTACAAAGGAGAGACGCCCAACTTCAAAGCTTGTCAGTTTTACAGTTACATGGATGCAAGATTCTTTTACTGTACATCAAAGGGTAAAACTGGTCTTCTTGTCTCGTCCACACTGAACCTTTGATTTTGTCATTAGATAGACCAGGGGTGCAGAGAACATAAGTGAGTGAAACCCCAGAAGTATCTCGCTAGGATGCACTTGGTTGATAGTTACAAGAGTGGGAATGTCATTCAAAATGACAGAAGTTGGCCAATGGAAAAGTCCAGACTGCCATCTTGTAAACTCTTGTTTGCAGTTCTAGGCATTCTGTTTCAATCATATGTCGTTTTTCACACTGAGTATATGCTAACATAGTGGACTCAATAACAGGGTTGATATATCAAACAGAGCTGTGCTGAATTAGCAGTTGTCTCCCCTTAACTGTTCACAGACGTGTGCATATTATGATACTTTATTAAATTGTAATGTACAGATTTATGCTTTTCACCCATTATACTGTGTTGTTAAATACTTGTAAATGTTTAAATGTAATCTCATAACCTATGAACAAGTTACACAAAATGTCCTGGATATTGCGTAGATTGAGTGCCAGGCTGGGTCAACTTATACAAATCATGCTTGGTGTTATTGGAATGGGCAACTTAACAAAAGCTATACTCATAGTATCAGGAGCAACTTTAAAATAAATGTTCTTGGTGCTTCAGGTACAGGACTTGACATTAGCTTTTGACAAAAACTCCAGCAAACTTAGTAATTGACAATCTGAGGATATTGTAACAACACATAGATTCTTAATTAACTGACATTCTAAATAGATATACAATCAGACTGGGAGGCACTTTTTATACTGCTAATGGTAGCCAGTAAGGGACCTATATAGTTTTAGCAATACTCTCCTTGTTATATATATTTTTATTGAAAATTATGATTAAGGGATGGGCTATTATGACCCTTACTCAACAACATGTTCTTTATATTTTACTGCCATTCTGTACTGATATACCACCTCCTTTATTCCATTATTTGAATCCTTCATACACAGCATCCCTGAGTGCCCTTGGCACTTTGATTTTAGTAGCTAGAGGTCATTGATGAAGGTCAGTAACTTATAGTAGCTACAGGTCATTAATGAAGGTCAGTAACTTACAGTAGCTACAGGTCATTGAAGGTCATTAACTTATAGTAGCTAGAGGTCATTGTTGAATGCCAGTAACTTACAGTAGCTAGAGGTCATTAAAGGTCAGTAACTTATAGAAGCTAGAGGTCATTGATGAATGTCAGTAACTTATAGTAGCTAGAGGTCGTTGATGAATGTCAGTAACTCACAGTAGCTAGAGGTCATTGAATGTCAGTAACTTATAGCAGCTAGAGGTCATTGATGAATGGCAGTAACTTATAGTAGCTAGAGGTCGTTGATGAATGTCAGTAACTTATAGTAGATAGAGGTCATTGATGAATCTCAGTAACTTATAGTAGCTCGAGGTCATTGATGAATGTAAGTAACTTATAGTAGCTAGAGGGCATTGTTGAATGCCAGTAACTTACAGTAGCTACAGGTAATTAATGAATGTCAGTAACTTATAGCAGCTAGAGGTCATTGATGAATGGCAGTAACTTATAGTAGCTAGAGGGCATTGTTGAATGCCAGTAACTTACAGTAGCTAGAGGTCATTGAATGTCAGTAACTTATAGAAGATAGAGGTCATTGATGAATCTCAGTAACTTATAGTAGCTAGAGGTCGTTGATGAATGTCAGTAACTTATAGAAGCTAGGGGTCATTGATGAATGTCAGTAACTTATAGTAGCTCGAGGTCATTGATGAATGTAAGTAACTTATAGTAGCTCGAGGTCATTGATGAATGTAAGTTACTTATAGTAGCTAGAGGTCATTAAAGGTCAGTAACTTATAGAAGCTAGAGGTGATTGATGAATGTCAGTAACTTACAGTAGCTAGAGGTCATTAGAGGTCAGTAACTTATAGAAGCTAGAGGTCATTGATGAAGGTCAGTAACTTACAGTAGCTAGAGGTCATTAGAGGTCAGTAACTTATAGAAGCTAGAGGTGATTGATGAATGTCAGTAACTTATAGCAGCTAGAGGTCATTGATGAATTTCAGTACCTTATAGTAGCTAGAGGTCATTAAATGTCAGTAACTTATATTTACTATGTCAATATGACCAATTATTATTGATGATATCGGATTCCTTTGAACAGGTCATTAATGAATGTCAGTAACTTATAGCAGCTAGAGGTCATTGATGAAGGTCAGTAACTTACAGTAGCTAGAGGTCATCAAAGGTCAGTAACTTATAGAAGCTAGAGGTGATTGATGAATGTCAGTAACTCACAGTAGCTAGAGGTCATTGATGAAGGTCAGTAACTTATAGTAGCCAGAGGTCATTGATGGTGGTCAGTAACTTACAGTAGCTACAGGTCATTGAATGTCAGTAACTTATAGAAGATAGAGGTCATTGATGAATGTCAGTAACTTATAGTAGCTAGAGGTCATTGACCCATGTCAGTAACTTATAGAAGCTAGAGGTCATTGATGACTGTAAGTAACTTATAGTAGCTAGAGGTCATTGATGACTGTAAGTAACTTATAGTAGCTAAAGGTCATTGCTGAATGTCAGCAACTTATAGTAGCTAAAGGTCATTGCTGAATGTCAGCAACTTATAGTAGCTAAAGGTCATTGCTGAATGTCAGCAACTTATAGTAGCTACCAGTAACTTATAGTAGCTAAAGGTCATTGCTGAATGTCAGCAACTTATAGTAGCTAAAGGTCATTGCTGAATGTCAGCAACTTATAGTAGCTAGAGGTCATTAATGAATGTCAGTAACTTACAGTAGCTACAGGTCATTGAATGTCAGTAACTTAAAGTAGCTACAGGTCATTGATGGTGGTCAGTAACTTATAGTAGCTACAGGTCATTGATGAATGACAGTAAGTTACAGTAGCTACCGGTCATTGATGGTGGTCAGTAACTTATAGTAGCTACCAGTAACTTATAGTAGCTACAGGTCATTAATGAAGGTCAGTTACTAATAGTAGCTACAGGTCATTAATGAAGGTCAATAACTTACAGTAGCTACAGGTCATTGAAGGTCAGTAAATTACAGTAGCAACAGGTCATTGGTAAATGTCAGTAACTTATATTTACTATGTCAATATGACCAATTATTATTGATGATATCGGATTCCTTTGAGCCATGGTGCTCAAAAACAAATGTTTACTACTGTATTATGAGTAAATACTCAACGAGATTCACTATATAATTATAATCTTCTATTTATGAATCGGATACAATCGTACAATTGTATGTAGCGGTATGACTGTATAACAAAGGAACAGGGAGTCTTCAGTTGTCTAGCCACCCTTACTGAATTAGCTGTACCACTGCATTACTGGAACAGATTGTAATACAAATAGAAAACCTGTAACCTTGATACACCCGAAACACTGGCTAGGTAGTGCCATGGACAATTGAATATATGGTAGTTTTATTGATAATTATGCTTTGATTTCATTGTCAGTAGTTGTAGAAAATGAGAGTTTCACATATCAATGATAATACAATATTGATTTCAGTGACAGTGACAGTAGACGAAGAAAATAAGTTTCACATATCAATGATAATACAATATTGATTTCAGTGACAGTGAATGTAAAAGATAAGTTTCACATATCAATAAATAAGTCAATAAAACCAAAACTATTATAGACTGCATTTATAGTATTGGGATATCGGGGCACTGTTGGATTTCCTTTTCATTAAGTACAAATCAAGCTTAAATGTGATCGGTGTGGAATTTTAAGAATGATGTTAATTTTAGGCATGCAGTGATTAAACAAGTTTAGCTGTGTTCAATAATCAACAAACTTGAGTTTACGTAGTCTAGCGGTAAAAGCAACTTTTCCCTGTGGTAGTTACTGCCTTCTGGAATAAGAGTGGCCATTATGATCAGGGGCCTCCCACGCCTGTTCAATAACCGTGAAACACCATTATAGTGTCACAGACAGTTTAGTGTAAAAGGAGGCTCAATTCTACCCATCCATACACAAAACCAGGAATGATTGCATGTCAGTCATTGCCTGCTTATAACTTACTGTAGTATATATAGATATATAGATAAAGAGCTATCGTGCCTTAATATGGAACATGTTGCCCTTTAAATTTGTGTTTTGAGGTTGATTAAAAACATTAAAAAAATGGATTATAAAAACAGCATTTCTCCTCATCTTGTTGATGTTCTGTAATTAATTCAAGTGGGAGGCTATGCCAGAATTTTCCATTTTGCCTTCTCTGAGTTGAACGCAATTTTACCTAAGTTAAGAGTAAGTCATCCTTTATGCCACTTAATTACAATAATGTACCGGTGATCATTACTAGAATGAGGTATACAATTCTGTATCAATCTCATTACATGAATGAATCGTTACGCTACATTGTTCAGTGTGACGTGATTGGTAGTACACTGGAGACCTAATGTACTAAGAACCTCATGTCCTGACATGTTTAACTGACGCCCAGTTCGCTGAGCTCAGCAGTTCTGTGTTCATAGAGCAACACAAGGTAGTTGTCTCGGTCTTTGTCTGCTCCCAGCCAGTGTTAGCATTGATTGGGAATCTTGAGAAAGCCAGCTAGCCTCGGGCCCATCTCTAATGCCATGTTATAGATTTTGTTCGGTGTACAATTATTCCACCAACACATATTCACTATACAGATAGGTTTTCTGGCTAAATATAGATACAGGTGATGCTGTTTGCTAGCCTATGTCCATTATGTTACATAAGCATACTGTCCAGTTCTTTAATTGTCTCGACACAGAGATGACCTCTAAATACATTACCGTTATAGTTGAAGGTCGTCTACAATCTCATAACAGATCTCTTCCTGTAACATTATGTATGTGTCTAATAGTTTCCATTAAGTGTTCTGTTTTTTCAAGATTGGACATCATCTTGTCTAATTATGGAGTTATGCACAAGTAAAAATGGGACAAGCAATTTTTAGAAGACAGGAAATATTTGTTTATATTTGTATTTGTTTACCTGCTGGAACGTTACCTATTATGATATTGCTCTTTTCCAGGCATTTATTCTGTCACTTTCCATCTATTCCCTTAAATGTTGATAAGGTTTACCGACATAAGATGTAGTAGTGCATGTTTATAATGCTGATCCAATAATTGTTTACAGAGTTATTGCCCTTTTTGATATGTCTGATAAAGTAGTTCCTCTGTTTCCATCGTATTTCCTTGAAACTTGTCAAGTTCACCATCATCAATACTATACAGAAAATGCAGGGATGGGCACATTGCATACCCAAACTGTACTCTTGTTATTATTATCCCCCGCGTAACACGTTTGCGGGGGATATTACATTGGGGTCCATCCGACTGTGCGTTACGTGCATGAAGAGGAAGTTTTGTACACTTACTAGGCTAGTGCTCTTATCAATCCTTTTTAGATGGGGAAGTCATCAGTGTTAAGTAAAAGATGATCTACATCAAAATATCAGTAACAGTGGTGGAATGGAGTTAATACCTGTGATTGTAATATTAACATAGATATATATGATTGTGTGTCTTTCTTTTAAACAGCGGGGCGGGGGGATAATGTCACGCTTTGCATTATCTTGTAACATTATTTTCATCATCATTAATTTTCTTTAAAAGAATCAGTTTATGTGTTTTGAAATTCACACACGGAGTTTAGAAACTATTCATGGTATGAAAATTTCGCTGTGGTACTAATGTTGCAGTGCTTTTTTTAAGTATGTCCATATGTCTGCCTGTGTACTTTTCATTCTTATTTACCAAACCTAAAACTGGCAAAAATAATTACCGTATGAATATTTCCTCTTGATTAATATACAAGTACACATTGAGTGGTATAGTAAGGATTAGGAAAATACTTACAATGGTTTCCTTATTTGTCATAAGTTACACACCTTTAACAAAACTTTACAACCGATCTACAACATGCAGCCAATACAATAACCAAAACTTACTATGTAACATCTTCATTAGTCCAATTGATTTACCAATCAGAATTGTCTACAATGAATCATCTTTCAGATTATAAGTTATGGAGTCCATATTGCATAGGCTCTTAGAGGGTCAGCCAACAGCAAAATTGTCTAAGGATGTGCTTCCTGTTTATAAAGGCGATATCTCCTGATAAGGACTAGTATATTATTAATAATATTACTGGGACCAGTGCGTTAAAGGACCATACACAAACATGCCTGCTTTGAGGATGCGAGGGGGGCTTCACAACTAGGACTGGTACGTTAAAGGTTCATACACAAACATGCCTGATTTTAGGATGGGAGGGGGGCTTCCCAACTAGGACTAGTGCGTTAAAGGTCCATACACAAACAAGCCTGATTTTAGGATGGGAGGGGGGGGCCTTCACAACTAGGACTAGTGAGTTAAAGGTCCATACACATTAGGATGGGAGGGGGGCTTCACAACTAGGCCTAGTGAGTTAAAGGTCCATACACAAACAAGCCTGATTTTAGGATGGGAGGGGGGCGTCACAACTAGGACTGGTACATTAAAGGCCCATACACAAACATGCCTGATTTAAGGATGGGAGGGGGGCTTCACAACTAGGCCTGGTACGTTAAAGGTCCATACACAAACAAGCCTGCTTTAAGGATGGGAGGAGGGGCCTTCACAACTAGGACTGGTACGTTAACGGTTCATACACAAACATGCCTGATTTTAGAATGGGAGGGGGGCTTCACAACTAGGACTGGTACACTAAAGGTCCATACACAAACATGCCTGATTTTAGAATGGGAGGGGGGCTTCACAACTAGGCCTAGTGAGTTAAAGGTCCATACACAAACAAGCCTGATTTTAGGATGGGAGGGGGGGTTCACAACTAGGACTAGTACCTTAAAGGTCCATACACAAACGTGCCTGATTTTAGGATGGGAGGGGGGCTTAACAACTAGGACTAGTGATTTAAAGCTCCATACACAAACAAGCCTGCTTTAAGGATGGGAGGGGGGCTTCACAACTAGGCCTGGTACGTTAAAGGTCCATACACAAACAAGCCTGATTTTAGGATGGGAGGGGGGGTTCACAACTAGGACTAGTACCTTAAAGGTCGATACACAAACATGTCTACTTTTAGAATGGGGGGGGGGCTTCACAACTAGGACTGGTACCTTAAAGGTCCATACACAAACGTGGCTACTTTTAGAATGGGAGGGGGGCTTCACAACTAGGCCTAGTGAGTTAAAGGTCCATACACATTAGGATGGGAGGGGGGCTTCACAACTAGGACTTGTACGTTAAAGGTTCATACACAAACATGCCTGATTTTAGGATGGGAGGGGGGCTTCACAACTAGGACTAGTACCTTAAAGGTCCATACACAAACGTGTCTACTTTTAGAATGGGAGGGGGGCTTCACAACTAGGACTGGTACGTTAAAGGTCCATACACAAACATGCCTGATTTTAGGATGGGAGGGGGGCTTCACAACTAGGACTAGTACCTTAAAGGTCCATACACAAACATGTCTACTTTAAGGATGGGAGGGGGGCTTAACAGCTAGGACTGGTACATTAAAGGTCCATACACAAACATGCCTGCGTTAAGGATTGGAGGGGGGCTTCACAACTAGGACTGGTACGTTAAAGGTCCATACACAACCATGCCTGATTTAAGGATGGGAGGGGGGCTTCACAACTAGGACTGGTACGTTAAAGGTCCATACACAACCATGCCTGATTTAAGGATGGGAGGGGGGCTTCACAACTAGGACTAGTGCGTTAAAGGTCCATACACAAACATGCCTGCTTTAAGGATGGGAGGGGGGCTTCACAACTAGGACTAGTGAGTTAAAGGTCCATACACAAACATGTCTACTTTAAGGATGGGAGGGGGGCTTCACAACTAGGACTAGTGAGTTAAAGGTCCATACACATTAGGATGGGAGGGGGGCTTCACAACTAGGACTGGTACGTTAAAGGTTCATACACAAACATGCCTGATTTAAGGATGGGAGGGGGTCTTCACAACTAGGACTGGTACGTTAAAGGTCCATACACAAACATGCCTGATTTAAGGATGGGAGGGGGCCTTCACAACTAGGACTAGTACTAATTTGTATGGAAACATTTATGGTTTTTTACTGTCAGTTAATTTTCTTTTACCTCATACCTACCAGCCAATTGCTCAGATGAGATATTACCTGTTTCTATATATGATTGTAACAAAACCTGATGAACATCATACTACCACACAAGCCTTCATATGTTATTTTATAATCAGTGTATTGATAGATATCGATCCATTCTGGACATTAAATGGAATCCAATATCATCACAAAGGCCTACTGATCAAGTTTAAATAGACTGTCCATTTAGTGAAAGCAAGTGATAGACAAAGTTTAGCCCTGTGGGCCTCCACCCGTCCACTCCCTCACAGATTGGTTTGTGTTCTGCCATTCTCCCTTACTTCGTTTAACACCAGTAGATGTATTACCTATTGGATGGTCACCGTGCTGCTCTCAACTGTCCTTGTGGAATAGATAGCTCAACTATCGCTAAACTAACGAGAAGTACTGCACACAGCAGCATAATAAACTACTCAATACTCGATCGAAGGGCAATAACTGTCAAAATCTCTAAATCCAAATTGGAATGCACAATTACATGAGCCTTTGACATTTCAAGAAGATTTAACTAAACCTGAGGGAGAACAATACCAAAAAATAATTTGATGTTAAAAATAATAACGGGCAATAGTCATCAAACCAGAATTTAAATTTAAAAGCACAGTTTTATGGTGTGATAATATATCCCGCCAAGTTAAAAAAATATATGTATACCATTGGAAAAATGAATAAGGAAATCTGTGGAGTGCATATTCGTAAAGTTATACAATGTAAGTAAGGCTACTACATTGTCATCACTCTAGATATGTCATTTCTCCGCAGATTTTGATGAAATAAGGTATGACAATATCTCAAACAAATTAATGTCGAACAAATTAATGTCTAAAGGTCAAGGTCACTGCTATCATTATATAAAAAAAAAAGTTGTTATCTCTCCAGTAACTTCTTAATACTATGAAGTCCCAAGGGAATGCAATCATTCATGCCCAGATCAGGTTTCAATGGTCTCTCTATATCCTTACGGTTTCCAGCTAGACGTTAATATTCAGCAAGCAAAAACATCCTCCATAGATTTGGGAGAAATGTTTATGTTGTTATGAACCTGGAGGTGTACGTGAGGTGTACGTATCACGAGTGAAGGATTGTGGTTGTAAGCAGCCTGGTAACTAAACAGGTTATCAGGCTAGATAGGGTGGTGTCACATATACACAGTACAGGAGGTAGATAGAGTGGGACTGTGTCACATCTACACAGTACAGGGGCTAGATAGGGTGGTGTAACCCCTCTACACAGTACATGGGGTACAATGGGTGGGACTGTGTCACATCTACACAGTACAGGGGGTAGATAGAGTGGGACTGTGTAACATCTACACAGTACTATACAGGGGGTAGATAGGGTGGGACTGTGTCACCTCTACAAAGTACATGGGTAGATAGGGTGGGACTGTGTCACATCTACACAGTACTATACAGGGGGTAGATAGGGTGGGACTGTGTCACCTCTACAAAGTACATGGGTAGATAGGGTGGGAGAAGATAGGGTGGGACTGTGTTACATCTACAAAGTACTAGGGTGGGACTATGTCAAATCTACACAGTACAGGGGGTAGATATGGTGGGACTGTGTCAGATCTACACAGTACTATACAGGGGGAAGATAGGGTGGGACTGTGTCACATCTACACAGTAATATACAGGGGGAAGATAGGGTGGGACTGTGTTACATCTACAAAGTACAGGGACTAGATAGGGTGGGGCTGTGTCACATCTACACAGTAATATACAGGGGGTAGATAGGGGGGGACTGTGTCACATCTACGCAGTACATGGGGTAGATAGGGTGGGACTGTGTCACATCTACACAGTACAGGGGGTAGATAGGGTGGGACTGTGTCACATCTACAAAGTACAGGGACTAGATAGGGTGGGACTGTGTCACATCTACACAGTACATGGGGTAGATAGGGTGGGACTGTGTCGCATCTACAAAGTACAGGGGGTAGATAGGGTGGTGTCACATCTTCACAGTACAGGGGGTAGATAGGGTGGGACTGTGTCACATCTACACAGTACATGGGGTAGATAAGGTGGGACTGTGTCACATCTACACAGTACATGGGTAGATAGAGTGGGACTGTGTCACATCTACACAGTACAGGGGATAAATAGGGTGAGACTGTGTCACATCTACACAGTAATATACAGGGGGTAGATAGGGTGGGACTGTGTCACATCTACACAGTACATGGGGTAGATAGGGTGGGACTGTGTCACATCTACACAGTACAGGGGGTAGATAGGGTGGGACTGTGTCACATCTACACAGTACAGGGGGTAGATAGGGTGGGACTGTGTCACATCTACACAGTACAGGGGGTAGATAGGGTGGGACTGTGTCACATCTACACAGTACAGGGGGTAGATAGGGTGGGACTGTGTCACATCTACACAGTACAGGGGGTAGATAGGGTGGGACTGTGTCACATCTACACAGTACAGGGGGTAGATAGGGTGGGACTGTGTCACATCTACACAGTACAGGGGGTAGATAGGGTGGGACTGTGTCACATCTACACAGTACAGGGGGTAGATAGGGTGGGACTGTGTCACATCTACACAGTACAGGGGGTAGATAGGGTGGGACTGTGTCACATCTACACAGTACAGGGGGTAGATAGGGTGGGACTGTGTCACATCTACACAGTACAGGGGGTAGATAGGGTGGGACTGTGTCACATCTACACAGTACAGGGGGTAGATAGGGTGGGACTGTGTCACATCTACACAGTACAGGGGGTAGATAGGGTGGGACTGTGTCACATCTACACAGTACAGGGGGTAGATAGGGTGGGACTGTGTCACATCTACACAGTACAGGGGGTAGATAGGGTGGGACTGTGTCACATCTACACAGTACAGGGGGTAGATAGGGTGGGACTGTGTCACATCTACACAGTACAGGGGGTAGATAGGGTGGGACTGTGTCACATCTACACAGTACAGGGGGTAGATAGGGTGGGACTGTGTCACATCTACACAGTACAGGGGGTAGATAGGGTGGGACTGTGTCACATCTACACAGTACAGGGGGTAGATAGGGTGGGACTGTGTCACATCTACACAGTACAGGGGGTAGATAGGGTGGGACTGTGTCACATCTACACAGTACAGGGGGTAGATAGGGTGGGACTGTGTCACATCTACACAGTACATGGGGTAGATAGGGTGGGACTGTGTCACATCTACACAGTACATGGGGTAGATAGGGTGGGACTGTGTCACATCTACACAGTACATGGGGTAGATAGGGTGGGACTGTGTCACATCTACACAGTACATGGGGTAGATAGGGTGGGACTGTGTCACATCTACACAGTACATGGGGTAGATAGGGTGGGACTGTGTCACATCTACACAGTACATGGGGTAGATAGGGTGGGACTGTGTCACATCTACACAGTACATGGGGTAGATAGGGTGGGACTGTGTCACATCTACACAGTACAGGGGGTAGATAGGGTGGGACTGTGTCACATGTACACAGTACAGGGGGTAGATAGGGTGGGACTGTGTCACATGTACACAACATAAACAGGATATTTACACGATCTTTTGTTCTCTCAGGCTGGTGCCCCACATAGACACCTTTCAAAATGAAGGCAAGGTGTTGTCATGGCATATATGGACAAATGGAGTAGTACATATACCATAAACACCATTGCACTACGCTGTTGTGCTGCAGATGTACAAATAACACAAATAAAGCTGAAAGTTTACAAACAGTGTCTTCTTGGAGTTGATGTTAGGCTGCTAATATTTGTTTTTATCCGAATCAACTGGTATGGGTAAAAAAATGATATTTGTTAACATAATATTAATTTATAACAAGAAGATAACTAAGAGATATTAGAGTACTGTATGTAACACACTTTAGACTAGCTGGTACTAATACACAATATGAAACACTGTATAACGGATTATTTAAATTTTTGTAAGTTTGACCTAAAATTAGAAAATTGAATTTTCTTAGATTATAATTTCGCAATCTAGACATGTGAAGGAACAACATTTTGGGGGGTGTTTTAGCACAGAGATGGGACACTCAGCATATAAAGTGTCACAACCACATGCAAGCTATTTCATTAAGACATTATGGTTATGAAGTATATTTTCACGGCTCAGTTTTACACCTCATTATTCTGCAGATCTTGTTTTTGCGATCGTATCATTGACCTGTGATGAAACGAAAATATCATCCCCGTTGAAATATCCTGTTATACGGTAGTCATGGGAATATTTATGTTGATGTTTGTATGTTCATAAAAAACACGTGAATATTTTAAAACATATAGTAGAGGGGTAGGAGTTTCCACAACATAGACCAGCTTACAAGATTAAAATGATGGATAACTTTTTTATTACTGAGTGGACACCCGGTATACCGTCGAGGTACCATAGTCCAGCCAACACCCAACAAAAGGATCCTACCTAATATTGGAACGGTGTTGGCTCTTCTCCCCCTTTATATTTTAAAACATGGTACAGTATTAAATTAGCACTTTACATACTTTTGATATAGGTTTTTACGGCCCCCAGAGTTCAATATAGACTGCATCCTGGTCCTAAATGTCTGGCATTGATTGTTCTGTATAATAGACACGTCCCTGTAAACCACCTTGGTGCAGCCATCAATTCCTGATGGAGTATTTGAAAGATGAATCATTTAATTTATACAAGTTAATCGACTGTTCCTTACCTAGCTGTGGTGGTGTCATAAAATCTATAATGACTCTTGGATTTGCATGTCTTTAGAAATTTGAATTACTAAATGAAATTGTTGCAGTACCTCATTTTCAGATTTTTTTTATGTAATAAAATGCAATAATTTTAAAATTTAGATTACTAAAAAAATTACTAGGTAGTCCTGAAACAAAATTGTAAATTATAAATTTTGTTCTATTGTATTAATATACCTAAGTTCAGATGTGCAAACCAATGTTAGGTCAGTATGCAGTGCTGATGGGCCCCCCATACAGACAGGGTTTACCTGAGAACAACTCCTACCCAGCTGATATCCTATACGTGTACATTTCAGAAAGTTGAGAACATTCTTACATTCAATAGGTGCTCTGTTCATATCTATGACCTGTAGTTGATAAGAAAATAAATGGTTTACAATCTAGGAAGTGTATCAATAGTGCATTAGATTTCGTCCAAATCTTCTCCCTACAAATACAGAACAAATAAGGACTGTAAGAGGTAATCTGTCTTATCCAGGTAGGCTTTGCTTTTGAAAACATATAGAAAAATAAAAGCATAAACAAAGCCCTATACTACTTCAACATAACCAAAACATTTAAACCACAAAATTGTTTGTTTTGTTTTCAGTTGGCAATCATGACATACAGTTAAAAAATTGTGACTTAAAGGAATTTCAAGAATGTGTTTCGTAATATTGTATCAATATGTTGATACTGTAAGTGACTTTTATTCCTCAAATGGTAGTTAGTGACTTGTATCCCACACAGTGGTAGTTAGTGACTTGTATCCCACACAGTGGTAGTTAGTGACTTGTATCCCACACAGTGGTAGTTAGTGACTTGTATCCCACACAGTGGTAGTTAGTGACTTGTATCCCACACAGTGGTAGTTAGTGACTTGTATCCCACACAGTGGTAGTTAGTGACTTGTATCCCACACAGTGGTAGTTAGTGACTTGTATCCCACACAGTGGTAGTTAGTGACTTGTATCCCACACAGTAATAGTTAGTGACTTGTATCCCTTAGACATATAACTTGACTTTTTTAGTATGTTTCCTTCCCTATTCTAGCTTCATCTACAAGCTTATCTTTCTCTCTATACTTTAGAAATTGCGTTTTCGGTGTTTTTTAAACGACCTTACTAAACAACCTCGGCAACACAGTTAAACGTAGCCACTTTGTACCTGGACCGTAGTTTTTCCCCGCCCGGGGCACTTACGTAACGCGACAAGGTGTGAAAGGGGAGCTTTAGATTTAAAACGAATGCAAATAACAAATACTAAACACATCCAATTGTGTTTTCATAACGGTATACGGTATCACATATCAGCTCTATCCGTTAGGCACAGGCCAGGTAAAACTCTGGTCACTCATCAAATTGTTATTTATCTGTTCTGTTACCTAGCTAGGAGCCAAATCTATTCTTGACAGTCTAACGGTCACTGTAATACTGTGTTACATGCATTATAAAATTGTACATAATGTTGATTATTGTGATGAGAAATTACAATAATAAATAGTGTAAATTATTGTATACTAGTACGAGCCTTCAAATTGTGACTTGTATCCCACACAGTGGCAGTTAGTGACTTGTATCCCACACAGTAATAATTAGTGACTTGTATTCCACACAGTAATAGTGACTAGTATCCCACACAATGTGAGTTAGTGACTTGTATCCCACACAGTGGTAGTTTGTGACGTGTACCCCACACAGTGGTAGTAAGTGACTTGTACACAATGGTAGTAAGTGACTAGTATCCCACACAGTGGTAGTAAGTGACTTGTATCCCACACAGTAATAATTAGTGACTTGTACACAATGGTAGTAAGTGACTAGTATCCCACACAATGGTAGTTTGTGACATGTACCCCACACAGTGGTAGTAAGTGACTTGTATCCCACCCAGTAATAATTAGTGACTTGTACACAATGGTAGTAAGAGACTAGTATACCACACAGTGATAGTAAGTGACTTGTACACAATGGTAGTAAGTGCCTAGTACCCCACACAGTGGTAGTAAGTAGTTAGTGACTTGTATCCCACACAGTGGTAGTTTGTGACGTGTACCCCACAGTTAGTGACTTGTATCCCACACAGTAATAATTCGTGACTTGTACACAATGGTAGTAAGTGAATAGTATCCCACACAGTGGTAGTAAGTGTCTTGTACACAATGGTAGTAAGTGACTAGTAGCCCACACAGTGGTAGTTTGTGACGTGTACCCCACAGTTAGTGACTTGTATCCCACACAGTAATAATTAGGGACTTGTACACAATGGTAGTAAGTGACTAGCATCCCACATAGTGGTAGTAAGTGACTTGTACACAATGGGAGTAAGTGACTAGTATCCCACTCAGTGGTCGTAAGTGACTTGTACACAATGGTAGTAAGAGACTAGTATACCACACAGTGATAGTAAGTGACTTGTACACAATGGTAGTAAGGGACTAGTATCCCACATAGTGGTAGTAAGTGACTAGTACCCCACACAGTGGCAGTAAGTGACTTGTACACAATGGTAGTTGTACCCCACACAGTGGTAGTAAGTGACTAGTACCCCACACAGTGGTAGTAAATGACTTGTACACAATGGTAGTAAGTGAATAGTATCCCACACAGTGGTAGTAAGTGTCTTGTACACAATGGTAGTAAGTGACTAGCATCCCACATAGTGGTAGTAAGTGACTTGTATCCCACCCAGTAATAATTAGTGACTTGTACACAATGATAGTAAGTGACTAGTATCCCACACAGTAATAATTAGTGACTTGTACTCAATGGTAGTAAGTGACTAGTATCCCACACAGGGGTAGTAAGGGACTTGTACACAATGGTAGTAAGTGACTAGTCTCCTACACAGTGGCAGTAAGTGACTTGTACACAATGGTAGTAAGAGACTAGTATACCACACAGTGATAGTAAGTGACTTGTACACAATGGTAGTAAGGGACTAGTATCCCACATAGTGGTAGTAAGTGACTTGTATCCCACACAGAAATAATTAGTGACTTGTACACAATGGTAGTAAGAGACTAGTATACCACACAGTGATAGTAAGTGACTTGTACACAATGGTAGTAAGGGACTAGTATCCCACATAGTGGTAGTAAGTGACTAGTACCCCACACAGTGGTAGTAAATGACTTGTACACAATGGTAGTAAGTGAATAGTATCCCACACAGTGGTAGTAAGTGACTTGTACTCAATGGTAGTAAGTGACTAGTATCCCACGCAGTGGTAGTAAGTGACTTGTACACAATGGAAGTAAGTGACTAGTATCCCACACAGTGGCAGTAAGTGACTTGTACACAATGGTAGTTGTACCCCACACAGTGGTAGTAAGTGACTAGTATCCCACACAGTGGTAGTAAGTGACTAGTATCCCACACATTGGTAGTAAGTGACTAGTACCCCACACAGTGGTAGTAAGTGACTTGTACACAATGGGAGTAAGTGACTAGTATCCCACACAGTGGTAGTAAGTGACTAGTATCCCACACAGTGGTAGTTAGTGACTTGTATCCCACACATTGGTAGTTAGTAACCCGTACACAATGGTAGTAAGTGACTAGTATCCCACACAGTGGTAGATAGTGACTTGCATACCTGTTGCTGGTACAGATCATATAGATTATAAGTTTGAGCAATCAGTGATGTGTCCGTATTCAATTCGTTTTGCTGCATAACTGATGTGTTTATTATTGATTTTCAGTCACAGAATATTCTTGAAATTTTAGCTTAGTGTTTTTAAAACATGTATATATATACTCTGGGATGTTAATGATATGAGTGTTACTTATTTAGCATACAGGATGAGAAGATTTTTTTTTAATTTCCATTCAAGGTATTAGATATAATATTGATAGTAATAGACTCTGCTATAATTACACTCCTGATTGACTGAAATCCTGCATATACCTAGGTTTGTTTAAGGCTGATGCTGGCTTGGGAATAGGAAGGGTGGACAGCAAAAGTTATTAGGAAGAGAATTTGATTCATTTTTTAATTTTTTTTATGTGTGGTATTATATATGTGTTCGTGTCCAAGTAATTTCTGCATAAGTACGTGTTTTACATGTATACATGTTTATTGGAATATTGGTGAACTTGTATAATACCAAACCCTATACAAATACAATAAAGTTTATACTTGAATGTATTTAATTTTGAAAATTGTAAGGATATCAACCGTTTTCTATGTTCTTAAATCTTTGTTTGTCTAAAAATTGTAGAACAAATTCTTTAGATGAAAATAATAAAACATACAGAATGCACTACTAGATATCTCCATACTTTTGTTGCTATGATAAAACCGTGGACAGTGTCAATGACTAGTTTATACGGCAGATAGGAGATATTCAGACCTTTACTACTCTGACATCCAGTATTTGTACCATGTGACCACCCTGGGTGTGTTCCCCTTACACAATCTTGTTTATTTATCACGCAGTACAGTACGTGTAACAACCCAACCTGGCTAGTGGTGGTGAAAACAACATCAATTCAAATTGAATAAACATGGGTAACATTCTAAATTTCAACTTTTCTGTAATTTGAATTTGTTTTTAAGTTTTCTGGGACATATTGAAAATCACCCTATACATCTTATGGCATTATTTCTTGTGAAAATATTGACACATATTTATAGAATATATAAAAATTAGGAGAAAGGATTTTGTGACGATAGTTACGTTCCAGTAAATGGTAAGGATAAATAAACACATCATGCTCTGTATTCAGTGATTTGTTGCAAGATACCCTTGAGTATCTTTCAGAAACCCAAGCATCTTAATTGGAAGAAAGCAATGACATGGTCTCCAAACACTTGACCCTCATTAAGTTAATTGAAAAATATTAAATTATCATTGATAATGTGGAATGTCAATATACAATGCAAGGTGTTTAAAGTAAGATGGACCCAGGTATGTGGTGGACAGTTCTGCTTGTGTAAGCCACCTCATATTGACCTATTTATTTTAAGTATATTAGTAACAGAACTGTTCAGTGCTTCAAAATACTGATGTGAAGATCTAGTCCTATCAGTGTCCCTGTCAGTATAGGCCTGTCTCATAGGTGTCTTGTCTTCACTGACAGCCATAGTAAAGCACTGTTTCACTGCATCACAGGCTACAGTGAGATGTGTCTGTCTTAGAGATGAAGGAATTTGAGATGACAGTATTAGGTTACTACACCTCTCCAGGCTTGAATTATGTAGGTTACACAAGGGAATGATGGAAATGTACCCATGAGTTATCATAGCCAACCCTCTTGGACTGGTTGGTAGTGAGCGGAAAAGTCAACTCATTTTACCTCACCAATTAAAAGGCAAAGTGAGCTTATGCTATGGTGTAGCAAAAAGGCTACTTTTCATGAGTGGCTTGAATTATATTTGATCTTATTTAATTCAATATACTATGGGGAAAGCATTTTCAGTTTGGTATTAGTGAAGGGTGTGACCCCTGTTAGTGTAGATGACAGCATGTCTCTGTACATAGAAATAACAGATGAAATAAAGCATTCCAACAATGAGATATATACCGTAAAAACCTGTGTAATTTGCACACCTATCTAATTTGCAAAGGTACTTTTAAGGCTGAAAATACTGAAAAAAGTTTCTACTCGTATATTTTGCGCATCAATTTTTTCCCTCGAAAACGATGTCCAGAATGCCCGGAAAATTGACCTCCGACACGAAACTTAGACACAAATATCTACTTTCTCATATCATTTATTAATTAAATGTGGTATTTGTTTATAAATTTGATAACTCAATGGCATTTTGATATGCTTCAATATCCTAACTCACATACTTCTGTAAGCTTAACAGTGGCACACTGTTTCTTTGTAAGGTATAGGATAGCTGTACTTTCAAATCAAAGGGTTATCAAGTTTACCTTGCCTTATCGTGTGCAGTCAAGTTATATATTAACAAATGTAACTTTACCCTTTTCACTTATCAAATGAGCCTCAAAAATGGCATGAAAGTTGAATGATTGGACAAAATACAGCTATACACATTACCGGGTATGGGGCCCAATCTATTTCTGAATCCATTTTTGATTGTTCTAGAACCTGTCTTAAGAAATTTCTTCCATTGCAGGAGACCATAGTTATATTAAGGTTAATCACATTTTATTTATTGACGTTCACAACATTAAACGTGAATGCATTCACTTGTTTCAGGTTAGTTTGAGTACTGGCACCAGTATTTACCACATGATTCTGTTGTATTTTTCAGCTGTTTGACAATGCCATGATTAACGCCGGCCTGCTGGACGATCCTCGGACAATGGTGGGACGTGTCAATGAGATCCTGGAGAAGGCATTGTTGTAGCGGAACATTTCCTGGACAGATACAAGGGTTAAGGAGAGGATGTGTGTCAGCTGCCTCTCAGCATACCTTGTGAAAAACAAGACTCTTCTAATACAATATGGTGCGATTTGTATCTCAGCATACCTCGTGAAAACAAGACTTTTTTTCTAATACAATATTGTGTGATCTGTTGTACACTGCAGAATGACTGAAAAAGAATTATTTCTTTCATCCAACACAGACTGATGGTCTAATGTTTCTAATCTGTGGATATTTCAGTTTGTTTACAGAGATGTATAATTATACTGACTGGATATATATAGAGATACCGAACAAGAAGGGGTTGGTTTCAATGTTTATACCTAAGCCATGTTCACTTTCAGATTTCTAGTATTGAAAGACAAAAGGTAAACTGAGTCTTTTAAAATTGATCAATAAATATAAACATGATAGCCAACCAACAAGTATTGAGGAACTGTTTCATTTAAAAGCCTTTAAATATACAAGGGAAGTAAGTACTATTTTACACTGTTATGGCATCACAGTGACCATGATCCCAAAAAATATGATGTCATAAATCATTGCCACATCATCTCTCGCTCATTTTAACTTCATATAAAAGGTATAGGTCATCATTTTAACCAAGTGAATGTAAACCATTCCAACCTCTGCATTACATGTGTCTGCTGGATAACCGAACTACTCGGTAGTAAAGCGAACGTAAAACATACATTTACATGTGTCTGCTGAATAACCGAACTACTCGGTAGTAAAGCGTACGTAAAACATGCATGACATGTAGTATATAGATATACTATGAATTTAATATAGTTTGCGATGTTCAGATACCAGAGAGAAATATATGATAAAACTGTATGTTTTACATATTAGCATTATGTAGCGTCTATATAACTGGTCTATATTGGTTGTAAACATCTACTATTTGACGGGTCATTATCAGTTAAAAACAATAAACATCTATTGGTGAAGTTAGCTGTATTGGTAGTGAACATCCACTATTTAGCTTTCAGCAACACTCTGTTTAAATCTCTGACATTCTAGACCAGAGAATGATTAAAACATATTAGCTTGACGTGTTAATATTGAAATTAATGTAGTTTTAACCTGTGTAACACCCGTATAGTGTTTCAAGCATGGAACTGAATGAAAGCAGTTGAACGTTATAACAATGTTCTGCATTAAAACTAAAAAGAAGTTTAGTAACAAATTATACTGGTTCAACTTCAAATGCTTAAAATCAATATTTATGTAAGATTACAGTTAGAAGAAGCAGTTTATTTCCTGTGCTAGGAAACATGTGGTTAATTCTGTAGAGAAGAGAGGCTGTAGAGAGGCCGGTATTGACTGGAATAACGAGGCAGTGTACTCCACAGCAGTTCTTCATCACTACTGTTACACTGAACACTGGCTGCAAAACACAACCACGATTGTGAAGCGAGAGTTGTGTGTGGCTTCAGCTTCGATTTAATCCATTGATTCTCCAGATATTCTGGTGTCATTTCATTCAGTTTAGCTCCCAGTCACATGCTACACACAACTCATACAAATGTGTGACAGAATGGTCGGGCACAGCTAGCACTCTCGGACAGGGCATGACTTTCTTTCATGATGTATGATGTATTTTTCGGTAAAATCTCAAAATTATCACATACATTTGGATTTTGTCAAAACTGGCCAAATTATTTGTTTCTGACAACAACAATTTATAACAAGTAGACCCAATACTTAGTAATCCAGAGCCCTCTGTAAACTGGACAAATTATTTGGTCCCAGGTGTGCCCTCTTTAGACAGACTATACACTGTAATTGTATTCTAGCTGTTATAGGTAAAAAGAAGATTTGAGGATGGAGTTTCTCATCTATGAAGCTTGTTGATTTTTTTATGACATTAACTATTTGTAGGATAGCTTTTCTCCGTATTCCATATTCAATTTGAGGTGTATTTATTGACAATGGTTCTGTCAACATGATCACCCTGGTAATCAGACATTCAAATTAAATATCATCAAATGATTGAATCCCTTTTAGAGTAAAGAGATGTATTACTTCTGTACATACACATAACTGTATCATTTACTCATGTCACTCCACAAATATATGTAAGCACAGGTGGTTTACAAATGTCACAGGTTTCAGAGATCAAGATAAACATGTGACTGCTTTCTTAACTTTTATTATTTAATTTTATACAATGTGATATGAAGTTGTAAACCACTTATGTACTTTAACATGTGTATTTGAACTGTCACTTGTAGTTAGTCATTAGACTAGAAGTATGAAGTGTTGATTAACCATTTGAAATAAAACATAAAACTTTGATTGTCGAACATGTTCTTCTTGATGAGTTGGTGAAATTCACCAAGTGAAAGTTTGATTATGGAGATTGTGAAGGAACTTCAATAATATTTCTGTATTGTGGACCATGTGCTCATTTCCCCCAGGTTATTATATTATGATTAAGGGGGGAGGGGGGAGGAATGCACTTTTCTTAACCCAAGGATATCCACATTGGCATTTTCCCTACTGCTCATTTTACAAATGTATGTAATTTATATTATTAATTACATGTGCCTCCCTCCTTTCAACCCCAAATTTTCATACCTGGAATAGTTCTTAGCATTCTAACTGCAACTTAACTGAACTGAGTAAGAAATAGACATGCTACATGTATTTAAGGTTGGCTGAGTAAGTTATAGACATGCTTCATGTATTTAAGGTTGGCTGAGTAAGAAATAGACATGCTACATGTATTCAAAGTTGGCTGAGTAAGAAATACTTCTACTTCTAAATGGTACTGACCAACTTCAACAATTTGAAGATAAAATGGCAGACGAGGAGTGAAACATGGAAAGAGATTGTTTTTAAAAGATATGAGATGGTCTAATTTGCGTTTGAAAGGTGACGGTAGAGGGCTGATTTGAATAATTCCGTTGTGGGGCTCGAAATAATGTCAGGTGGGATTTCATTCCACTCGGGTATAGTTCGAGGGAAGAATGATGCCTTTCTGGTCTGGGTTTTTGAGTGGGGAATTTGATACGAAAACTGGTGGTTTGTTCGGGATTTTCTAACTGTAGGGATTAATCTGTCTGATTTTACGATAGCGACTTTCTGGTTTACAATGTTATGAAGCATGGTCAGACGAGCATCTCTACGTCTATTTGCTAGAGGGCGCAGCTTTAGATGGTCCAACATATCTGACACAATGGAGGTACGATGGTTGTACCTGTGCTTATTGAGCACATAGCGCGCTGCCCTTCGCTGGACCATTTCCAACTTGTCAATATTTGTTTGGGTGTGAGGGTCCCATACTGTACAGGCATACTCAAGTGATGGTCGAACTAATGATTTGTATGCCTGTACTTTGGCTGATTTTGAGTCAATTTTAAGATTTCGTCTTAAAAAGCCTAGCGTAGAATTTGCTCCTGGGCAGATAGTATTTATATGTGAATCCCATTTAAGGTCAGATGATAGTGTTACACCCAGATACTTGGCCTGACTAAGATGTTCCAGTATGGGTCCATGTAAAGTATAATTATGGACTATTGGAGTTTTGTTTTTAGTCACCGACAACACATTGCATTTGTTTGGGTGGAAGATCATTTTCCATGTATTTTCCCAGAGCGCTAGTTTGTCAAGATCTTTTTGAAGTGTTTCAGCATCACTGTTTGACTTGATAACTAGATATGCAATAGTGTTGTCTGCAAATAAACGGATTGTAGCATTTAGACCCACAGGGATATCGTTTATAAAGTAAAGAAATAAACTAGGTCCCAAAACTGACCCCTGGGGTACCCCGGAATGGACATCGACAAAATCAGACTTCTCCCCTTCAACTACTACTGTCCGAGTTCTACCGGTCAGGAAACTCTCGATCCAGTTTGCGACATTTCCACGTATACCATAAAAGACATGCTACATGTATTTAAGGTTGGCTGAGTAAGCAATAGACATGCTACATGCATTTAAGGTTGGCTGAGTAAGAAATAGACATGCTACATGTATTTAAGGTAGGCTGAGTGAGAAATAGATGTGCTACATGTATTTAAGGTTGGCTGAGTAAGAAATAGACATGCTACATGTATTTAAGCTTGGCTGAGTAAGAAATAGACATGCTACATGTATTTAAGGTTGGCTGAGTAAGAAATAGACATGCTACATGTATTTAAGGTTGGCTGAGTAAGAAATAGACATGCTACATGTATTTAAGGTTGGCTGAGTAAGAAATAGACATGCTACATGTATTTAAGGTTGGCTGAGTAAGAAATAGACATGCTACATGTATTTAAGGTTGGCTGAGTAAGAAATAGACATGCTACATGTATTTAAGGTTGGCTGAGTAAGAAATAGACATGCTACATGTATTTAAGGTTGGCTGAGTAAGAAATAGACATGCTACATGTATTTAAGGTTGGCTGAGTAAGAAATAGACATGCTACATGTATTTAAGGTTGGCTGAGTAAGAAATAGACATGCTACATGTATTTAAGGTTGGCTGAGTAAGAAATAGACATAAGGTTGGCGGAGTAAGAAATAGACATGCTACATGTATTTAAGGTTGGCTGGGTAAAAAATAGACATAAGGTTGGCTGAGTAAGAAATAGACATGCTGCATGTATTTAAGGTAGGCTGAGTAAGAAATAGACATAAGGTTGGCTGAGTAAGAAATAGACATGCTGCATGTATTTAAGGTAGGCTGAGTAAGAAATAGACATAAGGTTGGCTGAGTAAGAAATAGACGTGCTACATGTATTTAAGGTTGGCTGAGTAAGAAATAGACGTGCTACATGTATTTAAGGTTGGCTGAGTAAGAAATAGACATAAGGTTGGCTGAGTAAGAAATAGACATGCTGCATGTATTTAAGGTAGGCTGAGTAAGAAATAGACATAAGGTTGGCCGAGTAAGAAATAGACATGCTACATGTAATCAAGGTTGGCTGAGCAAGAAATAGACGTGCTACATGTATTTAAGGTTGGCTGAGTAAGAAATAGACATAAGGTTGGCTGAGTAAGAAATAGACGTGCTACATGTATTTAAGGTTGGCTGAGTAAGAAATAGACATGCTACATGTATTTAAGGATGGCTGGGTAAAAAATAGACATAAGGTTGGCTGAGTAAGAAATAGACATGCTACATGTATTTAAGGATGGCTGGGTAAAAAATAGACATAAGGTTGGCTGAGTAAGAAATAGACATGCTACATGTATTTAAGGATGGCTGGGTAAAAAATAGACATAAGGTTGGCTGAGTAAGAAATAGACATGCTGCATGTATTTAAGGTAGGCTGAGTAAGAAATAGACACAAGGCTGGCCGAGTAAGAAATAGACATGCTACATGTAATCAAGGTTGGCTGAGCAAGAAATAGACGTGCTACATGTATTTAAGGTTGGCTGAGTAAGAAATAGACATCCTACATGTATTTAAGGTAGGCTGAGTAAGAAATAGACACAAGGTTGGCCGAGTAAGAAATAGACATGCTACATGTAATCAAGGTTGGCTGAGTAAGAAATAGACGTGCTACATGTATTTAAGGTTGGCTGAGTAAGAAATAGACGTGCTACATGTATTTAAGGTAGGCTGATGCTTTTCTCTCAATAACTCAATTTTCCATTATTGGCAACAACAAAAAAGGCTGTCCAGAAACAAAGAATGTTCAGCCCTTTCAAAAGGCATACAGGCACAATATCCCCCTGGAGACTTGGAACAAATTAAATCTTAAGGCTATATACACATAAACAGACAGTCGGAGGAAGGTACATGTATACACATTATGATCCGAGACTTAGCAAATTGAGGAAGCTGCTCACAAGTGGTTGTGGTGAGGTTCATTATAGTCCATGATCAAATTGAGGGCGAAATATTTCAGACAAGATTGCTGTTTAATATTGTTTTCAGTGGTTGACTTAGGCTTGTGTGTGTTCACATGTGGATGTAAGCATGTTAATGAACCTTATTACATATCCATATAAACATAAAATGTAGAACTTGTCACATACATCTCTTTATAGATCCACAAATTTACTACTTCCATATCAATTGATATATAAAATGGGTAAATTGATTTGCATTTGGTCAATATTAACATTCTTCTATATATATAGCGAGAAATTAACAAGAGGCCCAAGGGCCTTAGCGGTCACCGGAGTTATATTATAGGTACTGGAAGCTCAATTTCATTGTTGAGATGTGATGTGGAAATCAGCATGTACATAAGGATGTAAATGAAGTGAAATACAATACTTGTCATTTCATCAAAGAATAAGAATTTTAAAATATTGGTGAATTTTCCCTTTGGGGCCCCGCCCTAGCCCCTAGGGATGGGGCAGGAATCCCAATTTTACAATGTAATACCCTCATCCACCAAAGATAATTCTGACCAAGTTTGAATAATTTTCTGCTGAAAATGGGTAAAATTTACACAAGTGTTATTTCCCTATATAAACTATAGTAAACTTTACCCCCTCCCCACAGGAGAACTGATGGATCGGGGTCCTGAAATTGTCAATTTCAATAAAGCCCCTGATGATCTTTCTATCCATGCACAGAAATTGACTGTAGTACCTCTCGAGTCTGGAGAAGAAGATTTTTGAAATATTGGTTAATTTTTCCTTTGGGGCCCCGCCCTGGCCCCTAGGGTTGGGGTAGGAATCCAAATTCTACAATTTGAAAACCATCTTCCTCCAAGGATGATTCTCACCAAGTAAGAATAATTTCCTACAGTAAATTGTCAAAATAAACACAAAAGTGTTATTTCCCAATATAAACTATAATAAACTTTACCCCCTCCCCAAGGGAGAAGGGATGGCCCGGGGGTCCTGAAATTGAGCAAAGCTCAGGTGACCTAAAAATGCAAAGGTCATACCGGGATTTGAACTTGGGACCTCGGAACTCTTTAAGACCTATAGCCAATAGAGCTACCTGGTAACCAGGAATCAATATCCAGCCCAGTTCTGCCATAGGTATACATATAATTTGTAACTAGTTGTGAAAAAGTACCAGGGACCATATGAAACCACTTTACATACTTTATGCAGTTTCACAAGAGCCTGTACAACAAATTCTTTTAAAATGTTCCACTGTAGCACACATTTACCTGTGTGTACATTAAATGTACAAAAGGCAATGGCTCAGAATACAATTTAAGCTACATATAGATGTAGGTATTCAAACCAGTCTCTCAGTACCGGTATGCTGCAATACATTAGGCTACACAGCAATATTCCCTGTATGCTATATACACTTTCGTCATCATAGATAGATCAAGAGATGAACAAAAAGTACATATTCCATGACCTGTGGTATGTGTTAAAACAAGAGGCCCATGGGCCTTAACGGTCACCCGAGTCTATAGTATTTATTTTTGTTGTTGAAATATGTACCAATTTGAGTAAAAAATAGTATAATGTTAACTTAACTTTGTCAGGACAATGAACTGATCATTCCTAGACCAATTTTAAGTGAGATCAGCCTATTAGAACTTAGTAGTAAAATAGCGGCTATGGCAGTCAAATTGTATTTCTGATTGACCCGAAAAATAACAACACTTTATCAGGACCATGATTTGATCATTCCTACAAAGTTTCGGTTCAATCGGCCAAGTAGAACTTTACTTTAAGTTTAAAATAGTTTTCCAAAATTGCAGCCGTGGTGGCCATATTGGATTTCTGATCGACCCGAAAAATAACAACACTTTGTCAGGACCATGATTCGATCATTCCTACAAAGTTTCAGTTCAATCGGCCAAGTAGAACTTTACTTTAAGTTTAAAATAGTTTTCCAAAATTGCAGCCGTGGTGGCCATATTGGATTTCTGATCGACCCGAAAAATAACAACACTTTGTCAGGACCATGATTCGATCATTCCTACAAAGTTTCAGTTCAATCGGCCAAGTAGAACTTTACTTTAAGTTTAAAATAGTTTTCCAAAATTGCAGCCGTGGTGGCCATATTGGATTTCTGATCGACCCGAAAAATAACAACACTTTGTCAGGACCACGAGGCGATCATTCCTACCAACTTTCAGTTCAATCGGCCCAGCAGAACTTGACTTTAAGTTTGAAATGTAAAATGTTAACGGAAGAAAACGGATAGCAATAGGTCACTTGAGCTAAAGCTCAGGTGACCTAAAAAAGCATCTTTTAGCCTTATTTGGTGTATTTACATTCAAAACCAGGGAAATTTCGTTTTTCTTGACGATTCAGTTAGCGATATATTTTAAACCATTTTTTTACCAAATGGTGGAAAAGCAATATTGATGTTTTGCGAGAACAAGTAGCTATGGCTACTGGTTCCATTAGGGGACACACATTAGCCAGAAACCATTAAATTCTGTCAGAATTTTAAAGAATTTGTCATTTTATGATCAGTCCCTATTTCTCTAGGCATGAGGGAAAGACCCAAACACTTTCTGATTTGAAACGATTCCTGTGTAACAGTTCTTGCTAATACTGGTTTACAGTACATTCTTTGGTATTCTTGTATGTCCATCTTAGGGCAACAGAAACATGATTTTTAAAATAACAACAAACTGGTGTTTTTTGTGTGTGGTGACTGTTTAATACTCTCACCAACATGAAAACAAATATACTCTGTACATGAAAATGACAATATCATATTTATAATTTCGTGTGTATTAGATCATTCATGCAATTTTTGTTTACATGGTTGGGGAAAACAATTTAGAAAAATGTTCTGCTAGGAAATTTTACAGCTAGAAAGTGATCGAGGAAAACCTTCACAGCTCCAATGAAAATAGCCGGTCTTGTATAGGAAATACATACAACTATCGAAGCTACAACATACGCTGGCATTACTGGAATGCTCACAAATTTCTACACATCAACCAAAAAGTTTAGAAGATGAAAAATGTTAGATACTTCGGTCTTCTTATTTGATCCCTTGAATTATAAACAGTCGTAGATAATATGTACCTAGTGTACAAGTTGTCGAGACTAGTTATTTATTAGGATATGAAGGATGGGCCGAGACAGCTGAACTGGTTACACAATATTTTTTCACAAGGAATATGGCATCGAATCTAATAACAAATTCTATGAAGCAGAAGTAAAGACCATTTTCAAACAATGTCTGGAACTATGGTTCTCACAAGGCATGAAATAAATGTAGGTTTTGGCGTCCAGGTATTTATGATTAGGATGTTAGCAACACAGAACTGTTGATGCTCATAGCCTTGTATACAAATTTGATTTTCTGGATTAGACAAGCACTTTAATGTTTCAACTATGAAATATGTAAGCAGTTTAGCAATATTTATCCCGTTTTCTGACCCATTTTCAAACATTTCTCGCTCGCTCTCGCATCATTGACTGGCTAGCTTGTATCACTGTCTGCATATAGCAGACCAAAACAAACAAAAAATATATCTACATTTCCAAATATATTTTGTATCATATATAATAACACATAGGACAAAATACATACACAAAAGAGTAGAAATTAATTAAATTATTTCATAAGGTAAATAATTCCATGATCGGATTCTTCTATAACATTGCAAGTTATATATAAATAATTGGATGTATCTGCACCACTAGGTAACATAATCACAAATCAACTTTGTAGTCTTCAATCATTCTCACACATACAACCTGGTGACATTGTTCAAATCACTCGAGGGATTAGAAATGCATGATCTGTTAGCAATGAGTGTGACAATGATGTAAGAAGGTTGTTGACTTCATTGCAACTCTCAAACAATCTGACATGCCCATCCATCAGCAACGATCTGTATATATACAAGGCTAACGTCAACATATAGGTAACTGGAACACGTCACATCATGCCACCACAATGGCCGACACTTGTGTTGAATTACAGGGTACGTCCAACTCTAAATAGTGCCGGTAACAATCTAAGAAAGTATAAATTATGTTTATTACCCTATAACAGAAAGGACGATCAAAATTTTACACAACAATTTGTCCCCATTCTACATATTGTACTTTGTTCTGACAAGAATTCTAAAAACATGTTTACGTAAAAATGACTAAATAAACAAAAGACTTATTTTTAAGTTGATAATCAGATACAGGAAGATGCTACAATCGGAATGTTAGTCGAGGGTCGCTCGCCTGCTTGTATCTAGTCTGCTGTGTTTCCAATTGTTACTACAGTTTGTATGATCAGTCAATAGAAGTGTGTGGAAGCGTTATCCTCTGGTGGCCAAGATAAGAGCTACAATAAGTCCGTATAGACCCAGTACTTCAGCAAAAATAAGAATAAGAATCATCCCGACAAATAATCTGGGTTGCTGTGCTGTTCCTCTTACACCTGCATCTCCCACAATTCCGATGGCAAATCCAGCAGCTAGACCACTCAAACCCACACTCAGTCCCGCACCTAAGTGGCAGAAGCTCCTATAGGGGAGAAAGAGGAGGGCCATTAACCAAGCAGCAAGTTAACAAGTTTAGTGTAACAGGATGTTAATGCAGGCATGTATCGCTTCCTCTTCATCAATGAAAATATGAAGAGAAATTTACATGTTGACAAATACATTGAATGGAAATTTATTTGTTTAAATTAATACTCTTCGGATTTCATTCACCTATAAAACTACAATACAATATAACACTGACTGGTAAACACCTAGCTAACCAATTATAATCATATCAATATCAATGACATTTTAAAAAGAACATTTCCGCAAAAGATCATACATATGGTCAAAGAAAAATTAATTGGTCCAATTTTTGATATTTTCGAGTATTGTGGCATACCATGTTTGTGAAGAGTAAACTGATTCTGTATGAATTTCTTGGTTTGAAATGTGGAATACATACGTGAAGAGTGTGTAGTCTTTGGTGATACTATTGGCGATGAGGGCAGCTACGACCAGACCATAGATGGCAATGATACCAGCCATGACGACGGGGATCACAGACTTCATGATCAGCTCCGGCCGCATCACAGACATGGCAGCGATTCCAGTACCAGACTTGGCTGTGCCATAGGCAGCTCCCAAGGCTGAAACAAAAAAACAAGTGGATCAGACAGTGATTTTGTTTTAAGGGTGGTGACTTTATTGTGAACTTGTTCAAGGTATTGTATCTCTTCGTGTAAAAATCTGTGAAAAATAAGGACAATTATTTTTTACTGATAGCACATTTGCAACAATGAACTTAGCTTGTTAAAGAATTCTTGAATGAATTTTAATCTGAAGGCAAATAAAGAAAGTAGAGCATTGATCAAATTTGATGCATACACTGAAAATTAGAATCAAGTTCAATCAATGCTCTACTTACTTCATTTGGTAACCTTGACCTTTACATCAAGGAAAATGGATCAAAAGTAGGACCAAGATCAGAGCGTGTAAATATATGTGTGAAACCTTTATTAGACCCTTCCCTTTATAGAGGGGCATATGATACAAAAAATAAAGAAGTCGGGTACTAACTATTGTATAAGTCATGTATATATAGCTAGTAGTGACTGTACATTTTAGTACATTCTTGACTGCTGCTAAAACTTTTTAAATAATCATTTATGCCATAATGATTACAAAATGTTCATGAGGGTGTTGATCAATTCACATTATTGGGAGTGATTTCTCTACCCCCGGTCCACCGGAGCCTGTGGTGCATTGGGAGTGATTTCTCTACCTCCGTTCCACCAGACCCTGTGGTGCATTGTGACTTCAGGAAAATATCACACACAAAAAGCATAATGATGGCAATATAATGTGATTTTTGCATTAATTTTAGGAAAATGGAGCAGAAATGATCTAGGACACGGAACTTTACAAGGCCTGAAATTCACCCTGAAAATCACTGATAGGGGATCCGGATGTGATCTTGGAATTAAAAAAAAAAGGTGTAGAGTAAGGAACATTATGCACACTTTTGGAAAATAGTGTTTATAGAGAACAAATGGATAACTTTTACATGGAAAAAGGAGGATATCTACCGAGAGAGGAAGCGTTATGTAATGTAAAGATACATTTATTGATATATATAGCCCTGTGGCTAATTATGAAATATAATTGTATAGGGGTGTGTATATGTTTAGAGAACAAATGGGTAACTTTTACGAGGAAAAAGGTGGATATCTACCGAGAGAGGAAGCATTATGTAATGTAAAGATACATTTATCGATATATATAGCCCTGTGGCTAATTATGAAATATAATTGTATAGGGGTGTGTATATGTTTAGAGAACAAATGGGTAACTTTTACGAGGAAAAAGGTGGATATCTACCGAGAGAGGAAGCATTATGTAATGTATAGATACATTTATTGATATATATAGCCCTGTGGCAAATTATGAAATATAATTGTATAGGGGTACACTTAGAGAAGGTGTCTTGTGTGTCAAATCTAATCCTATTACCTAATGTATATGTATATGGTATGCCGTGGGATGGACTTCAGCTTGAGGGTATACAAGATAGACGCGTGAGTGTACGTGTACATATGTATGTGACGTGTTAGGACTGTTGACTTCAAATGGCCATCAACATTCCTGCCACTAATTAAATATGTATAGCTCACAGACTGTATTTCCTATTTCCTTAAAATTACTTAAAATGTTTTCAAAAGTATTACCTGTTTTTAAATTGAGATTTATGAGGGAGAAATAATTCACTGGAACTATTATAACATTTCAGGAAATACTCAAAATTGTTTTTGAGGTGTGCTAGAACAGATCAATATTATAATCCCCTATACAGAAGGATCCCGGATATAGCCTCAATTGGCTCAAGTCACTCCTGTGTTATACACATATATACAGTAACTGTACATACTACACATGTACAATCAGGTAAAGCTATAGATAGGTACCACGAAATGAATGTGTGTACAATCAAATATGTACAGTGTCCCCTAGTTGTTTTTTGTGGGAGTTTTTTTATTTAGTTTTATTTTGTAGAATTATCGGTTCCTCTGATCATAAATTATACATACATAGTACACATCTATTTTTGTATATGGTGTATGTTGTTTTCATTCATTTTGCATTAAAATCAGTATGCATGCACTTGCAGTATCCTGGTGTGAAATGCAAAATGAACATCTGTTTTTTTAAAAATGATTATGTCAACTGGTACAACCCCAGGTATCAGGAGCTATGAGCTATGGTTTATCTGTTCAGGATGTAACTGTTGTGTTTTATCAGGTCTTTCAAACATAGAGCTAAATCAAACAGCAGAATTTTACATTTCAGTATTTGTTGACTGAATTTGAAAGGCATTTGACAGGTAACAAAGTAGTTAAATCAGTTGTTTCCAGTCTAATTGCCTTTTTAATCATGTCTGATGTTCTCATATATATCGTGAAATCTATATAGTAAATAGCGGTCTGTCACAAAATCAGTTAACAGATAAGTGTGTAAATAGTTTTAATGGTTTAAAAACTTGGTTGATTCTGGAAGCATTTGTGATATCGCTCAGATTTACGGAGTACGATGCATGTTACATTATATTTAGTAAAATGCCCCGGTTCCAGAATAAATGTGACAATCTAATTGCAATTCATTTTGTTTGTTGTTTTATCATCTAATTGTGTTTAAACTGTTTTTGAAAATGGTGCTTACAAGCAAACACATGCTGGACACTGCATTAATCAGACAAGAGATGGGATTGTGAATTGAGTTTTACTTTGAAAACGGACACAAATCTTTAAGATTCAAATTCCGACATACATTACAAAACATGAACAGCTTGATTCCTTTGTAAATGTATTTTTATCATAACTGATGTGTGGGATACGATATGTGGGGAAACAAATATCCATTAACTATGTTCAGATATCCAATTCAGCTCTACTCTATAGGGTAGTATTTACTGAAGTAAGCTATGATCTAGTTAGACCTGTACAAATCTATAAAATACTGTAGTACAATGTATATCAGTAGGTTAGACTGTAAGTTTATCTATCCAATACTGACACTTTATTTGTGTTAAACGTTTCCTTTTGAGAACATGTGAGGAAAATCTATATATTCTTCCCATATAATTGGTAATACTCCACGAATAGTATAACATGGTGTAACACAATGGGGCTATAATCCAGACTTTTATGTTGGCACTGCTGACGATGATGGTTAGACACTTACAGCCAGAAGCTGATGCACCGACTACAGCAGTACGACAGCCTGTACTCAAACCTAGCTTAGAAGCCAGCTATAGCCCAACCATGTAAACACTGAACCTGGATACTGCAAGCATCGATTACCATGGGAGAAACCATGCGATCAATAACTGGTTCTCTGGCTGTCAGCTGAGTGATGTCAAAGGGAAGCTTGCTATACCAAGGCATTAGAGCAATCTACCACCAGCAATCAAGGGTGGGAAACTCGGCCCTATATATATGCCACACACAATGTATATGAAGAGGAGAAAATTAAATACTATCATCTTATTGGATAATAGCCTAGTGAGCTCTGATCTGATTGGATGATGTGGGACTGGTGTAAGAGAGGAAACACCTAGTGTGTTTGATCTTGTAGAGAATTCTTATGGCAATTCAATTTCCATAGCTTCATTCTACAATCGTAGCAATATTGAGTCACGTTTAGTCACCCTCAGTCTAGTCGGATATTGAAACACCATTTGACATTATGGATATAATATATGTATATATCTAAATTGATTTGTTCTTATCAACCAGGTTGATTCATATAGAAAAGACATCAACACTACATACATTGTACACCCTTGTGATCAATCTCAGTAAAGAATCAATTGTGATAAAAAATTAATAAAGCAAACTCTGATACAAGCAATACTCTATAAATAAACCTGTGATTACTATAGGGCACTTGCATCTCTAGATGTGAGGCACTAAAAATATTTCAAAGGAAATTTTGGTTCTGCTGATGAAAATAAACCTGAAGTCATTACTGTACACATGTTACCATGGCCACTTTCGATTTCAGATACCCTAATGCCACTTGTTCCTGATCACTTATATATGTATCAGTATGAAACCTTTCTCAAAATGAGAATATTTGTTCGAATTATTTGTATTGTGGAAATTTATGCTAATAAGTGTAAGTACATTGTATACACATGCATGTACTTATACTAATCTACTTTTTGATAGCAGAAGAATATTTTAATATTATAGTCAAGTGTACATGTTGCATGTGTGTATATAACAACGAGGCCAATGGGTCAGGAACATTGGTGCATTTATGTAAAACTTATTATATATAGTCCTAAAAATGTTATCTTTACAAAGAAAAATCATTAACACTCACATTCTAAACCATGAATAATCATAATGACATAGAATATGTACATGTATTTCATGATCCCCAGTGGAATACTAACATACTTATAACTAATTAACTTGACACAAGCATCATGATGTAATGACAATGTTTTACCTTGGGGTTATCATGACATATCTCTCCTATCAAAGAGTTCTAAGTCTCTTAATACTCTTACTCTTCAACTCTCTTGAACCAAATTGTAAGCCTTATTCAATCCATTGTGAACGATGAACACAATATAAGTACTACATATATCTTATTAACACAAGAGATAACATGTAGCAGAAAATAGCTAATTACAGTTATTCAAGGGAGACCTTACACATTTTTTAAAATTTTTAATTTTAGTTCACACAATGAATAATGAGACTGCTTGTGCAGGACTATTTTTTTCCAATTTATTTCTTTCACCATAAAATCTCTGCATTTCGAACCCCAATTATTTGAGGAATTGAAATTGCAACACACTTTAATAAATAACATACATATACATATGCATATACTTCCTGGATTGGCAAAAAAGTCAATTCTTGAAGTTGAATGTCCTGAAAATGCTTATTATAAACACTTACAATTGCATGTAAATAGCACTGACAATATTTTAAACTTCCTGACAAGATATAATCATAAAGAAATTAATAAGATATAGATAGTTCCAAGTTGGTTACAATACATAACTGTATATGATCTTTCATTAGTTTCAACTTTAGGAGATGAAAGAAATTTTTCAAGAAGTTTTCATTTTTGCAAGGTTCTGTCAATTGAATGGAAAGCTTCTGGACACAGTCTAAGAGGACAGTCATAGTATATAAATTGTATTTCTTATATTGAGGTAGTTTGTCATTAAAATTCTTGGAAAATATAGAGAAAAGGATTCAGAAGTTATAAATTGTGCCTACTCACTAACTGTAACAATGAGATATATATAGACAGCATGTATGTATGGTCGTAGTAAGGTCATAACGTCAAATTTACCGTCATACAAACAGATACCCAGATATGTTATCTAGGAATACCTCAGTCGCTCAGCAATGTTAATCTTATAGATATATAGCTAACTTCTATCCACAGAATTAGGTCACATTGAAATCTTTACTGACAATGTCAAGCACACACTTGCCCTTTTTCTGTGACTTTTCTCAATTTCAAAAGAATCTATATGAAACTAATTGTACTTATCGTTAAATCTGAAAAATGTTTTTACATTATTACTATTTTTTCATTATTACTATTTTAGAGAAAACAATTTTCAATTCAATGATTGAATGTTGTTTTTATAAATATAAAAGTAAAAACATTTTTTATTGTGGTGCTCCATGTTTAGCTGCAATGACCTATAGAAAGTCAGAATGAAATACAGGTCACTTTAACAGCAGTTCACATTAACATGTAGATCCATGCATTTGTAACAGGAAAGAGAATAGTGCACCGGTGATCGAACCCTCGATCTCCAGGTTCCTAGTCGGACGCTCTACCATTGAGCTAAAGGGAAATTCCCCCTAGCTCGAAGCTAGAAGCCTAAAGGCGACCTTAATCCTATGTAAAATTGAACCCTGCCACACAATATAAACTGTATTTAAATGACTACTACTATTGTATTTCATAGCATTCATTTCCCTAAGACCCAGACCAATTAACAGAGGAGACAGAATCTTGGGGCAACTAAAATTGTAATTGAATAAAGTTTACCTGCACTTTTACAAAGTTCTCTATACTGTCTATACAGTAGGTAAAACCATACAGTAGCCTTTAAGTTTAACAAATATTATTTATACCAGACAAGACATCAACTTGTTGTAAAATCAATGCAGGATGGGACATTGAAATTTTCGTGTACTTTTTGCTATTATCACCTATAATTATAGCTGTATTGAGCTATATTTTCTCTATATAGCTCAATCGGCAGAGTGTACTGGTCCAGTTAAAAGGCCAATATTCAGCTGTTAAAAAAAAGAGAGATTTAAAATGAAAGTAAAATTTAGTCCAGCCTAAATTTTCACTTCAAACATGCTTTATGAAACACTTTCACGGAATTATGGCTGCTTTTTTATCTTCATAGTTTCCGTTTTAATATTTCGATTTCTTATTAATTAATACAAATGTAGTGCTATGATAGATACTAGAATTTCTTTGACTGTTTAAGAAAGATAATTTTTGGAATACACAATGATTCACCTTCGTCCACCGTCTCGTGACCCAACAACCCACCGGAACAGATGTCATCGTCGGTGAAACACATTTCAAACTGAAACTCCATTACAAAACGACAAAAATATGCACCGCAAAAACAAATTTTCCAAGCATGCCATACATATTAATTTTGTTACGACTTGTTTCCTGTCGTCAATGTCACATCAAAATCATCAATGACATATTCCCAAAACGATCGATTATGATTTGCCCACCCGGTGCCGTGTCAAAGGCAAAGTTGAATATTTCTCTTACCACTGAAGGCCATAGCCGCCGTTGCACCCATTGCTCCGAAGAACGGTGTGTAAAGGGGTTGTTTCTCAACTACGTCGGTCATTTTTCTTAGATTTGGAATTGAACTAGGGTGAAAAATTCGATTTTACGGAGAGGATATCCACTCAGGTTGATCGACGATGCAAGATGGCGAAATTACAACGTATCATGTGATCGTGATATCCCATTATTTCTTAGCCGTAATTTGATTGGTCGACATAACCGAAAGCCTCCAATCAAATGTGGTCTTTTAAACTATAATAGGGACCGTTTGACGTCACAAGCATTAAACATGTGCTCATCATGTGCTGGTTTGTTATGAAAATGTGATACGAAACTTGAAGATGATTTGAACATTCAGTGATTATGAAATTCTCCTACCGTGTAAGAACGCCGTTTAAAGCACTACTAGTTGTTTCTACATATGGGAAATAATTGAAGAATAACTTACACATAGTCGATTACATTACCGCCCCCCCCCCCCCCCCCCCGTCTTCTATCGGTATTTCTTGTATCTTTCTTGTATCATTGTTGGTTCATATGATTTGTTTTAAAGTGTTGTAATATTTATAAATTTTGTAAGGTGCATGATGGACATCACATTGCCGCAGAAAATTTACACGGATCTAGCAAAATTCATGTTTAACCAAAATCCGACCCAAAATTATTAGTGAGAGAGGCCTTATAACTGTATAAAGTTTGGAGGTCCTGAGTTCGAATTCTTGTCAGTAATTATTGCATTTTCTCTTTCCTATAACATCTGTATACTGCTAACTGATTTTCAAATAATAAATTACGCTACAAGAAAAAACAGCATATTTATATATAAATGCAGTGTAACAGGAAAGAGAATAGTATGTGTGCTTCCACCTGGGGTCAAAACTGCGATCCCACGGTCCCTAGTCTAACAGTCTACCACTGAGCTAAAGGATAATTCCCTCTAGCTCTAAGCTAGAAGGCGACCATAATCCTTTGTACAATTAAAATTTGTCACTACCCCCCCCCTTTTTTTTAAAATGTGTTTGCCCTCAGACACCACAACCTAGGTTCTAACTCCCTGTCACCATAGACACCATTTGAAACAGGAAAGAGAATAGTGTGATTCCACCGGGGATAGAACCCTCAATCTGCAGGTTCCTAGAAATTCCCTCGCAACTGTAATCCTATGTACATGCAATACAATCTGCCACAACAGTATGATGTTACCATTTTTTTCTTTAAGAAAATATTGTCTGCTTCACCCAGAATCAAAATAGGGGTGTTTTTGGTGGTTTGTTATAATTACCCTGCATACATTTTTTTCATTGTGGTGATTTTTCCCTGTACATCATTTATTTCACTGACATTATTATTGACATGAATGTTTTCACTGTTGCAGTTTTCCAATTTGTTGGGGTCAGTGTACAGAAAGGGTAATGTTGTGTTCACACCAGATGGAAATAGTGTCATCAGCCCAGTAGGCAACAGGGTCACAGTATTTGATCTGAAGAAGTAAGTTCAGATGGAAAATTATCATTTCTTACAGACTTTTAAGTCATCTATTCCTAATTATATGCTAAAAAACGCAAATCCTTGCCCCTGTAAAATAATTTGTGTGATAGGGGCATTTTCTTTTACTGGGGACAAATGAATGTTTTTTCTAAATGCTTCATATTAGCTTCATCTGAAAAGAGCATTTGTACATACATACATTATGTTTTGCACACCAGAAACTCCTACATTTTTTTTTTAGAATAATTTGAATGGTATCACTATCACATGAATCTGTGGTAATTTTTAAAGGAAACATGTTATTCTAAGATTTATTTCTCATTGTTTCTCCTCAGCAATAGGTCAGAAACATTGCCAATAGAAAGTGGAAAGAACATAACATGCATTGCCTTGTCTCCCGATGGTTACACCATGATCCTGGTGAATGAGGGTAAGTGATGGAGTCTTTGTAGATGATTGACTCTATATAAATAATAGTAGATGATTAACTCCTAATGTATCAGGGTAAATGTTTGACTCTGATATAATATGAGGGTGATGCGTGACTCCTGGTAAGTATGAGGGTGATGATTGATTCCTGGTAAGTATGAGGGTGATAATTGACTCCTGGTGACTCCGGCTTAGTATGAATGAGGGTTGTGATTGACTCCTGGTGACTCAAGCTTAGTATGAATGAGGGTGGTGATTGACTCCTGGTGACTCAAGCTTAGTATGAATGAGGGTGATGATTGACTCCTGGTGACTCAAGCTTAGTATGAGGGAGATGATTGACTCCAGGTGTAGTTGGAGGGTGATGATTGACTCCTGGTGACTCCTAGTGTAGTATGAATGAGGGTGGTGATTGATTCCTGGTTAGTATGAGGGTGATGATTGACTCCTGGTTAGTATGAGGGTGATAATTGACTCCTGATGACTCCTGGTTAGTTTGAGGATGATGATTGACTCCTGGTGACTCCTGGTTAGTAGGAGGGTGATGATTGATTCCTGATGACTCCTGGTTAGTTTGAGGATGATGATTGACTCCTGGTGACTCCTGGTTAGTATGAGGATGATGATTGACTCCTGGTGACCCCTGGTTAGTATGAGGGTGGTGATTGACCCCTGGCAAGTATGAGGGTGATAATTGACTCCTGGTTAGTATGAGGGTGATGATTGATTCCTGGTTAGTATGAGGTTGGTGATTGATTCCTGGTTAGTATGAGGTTGGTGATTGATTCCTGGTTAGTATGAGGTTGGTGATTGACTCCTGATGACTCCTGGTTAGTTTGAGGAAGATGATTGACTCCTGGTGACCCCTGGTTAGTATGAGGTTGGTGATTGACTCCTGGTTAGTTTGAGGATGATGATTGACTCCTGGTGACCCCTGGTTAGTATGAAGGTGATGATTGATTCCTGGTAAGTATGAGGGTGATGATTGACTCCTGGTGACTCTTGGTTAGTATGAGGATGTTAACTGACTCATAGAGATTCTTGGTGTAGTATGAAGGTGACTCCTGGTGTAGTATGAGGGTAGATGATTGACTCCCGGTTATTATGAGGGTGGCGATTGACTCCTGGTGTAGTATGAGGGTAGATGATTGACTTCTGGTTAGTATGAGGGTGGTGATTGACTCCTGGTGTAGTATGAGGGTAGATGATTGACTCCTGGTTAGTATATATATATATGAAGGTGATTATGATTATTGACTCCTGGTGATTCCTGGTTAGTTCATATGAGGGTGATGATTGATTCCTGGCGACTCTTGGTTAGTATGAGGGTGGTGATTGACTCCTGGTTAATATGTGATTGATGATTGATTCCTGATGACTCCTGGTTAGTATGAGGGTGATGATTGACTCCTGGATAGTATGAGGGTGATGATTGATTCCTGATGACTCCTGGTTAGTATGAAGGTGATGATTGACTCCTGGTTAGTATGAGGGTGATGATTGATTCCTGGCGACTCTTGGTTATTATGAGGGTGGTGATTGACTCCTGGTTAATATGCGATTGATGATTGATTCCTGATGACTCCTGGTTAGTATGAAGGTGATGATTGACTCCTGGTTAGTATGAGGGTGATGATTGACTCCTGGTTAGTATGAGGGTGATGATTGATTCCTGATGACTCCTGGTTAGTATGAGGGTGATGATCTGCTGTTAGTATGAAGGTACATGATTGACTCTTGCTGATCCTGGTTAGTATGAAGGTACATAATTGACTCTTGCTGATCCTGGTTAGTATGAAGGTGATGATTAACTTACGTTTATTGTAGATGAGTGATAGAGGTGATGACCTGGTTAAGTTTTAAATGCTTAGAATTAAATGAGGGTAGTTAATTGAATGGTTTCTGACGAATAAAGGAATCTGCATATTTTGTGACAGACATTCAGTACGTTATTTGCTAAAAGCTCAGTTTTTAGCTCACCTGGCCCGAAGGGCCAAGTGAGCTTATGGGATGGTGCGGCGTCCGGCGTCCGTCCGGCGTCAACTTTTTACTTTAAGCAACTTCTTCTCAGTAACCAAAAGGCCTAGGGTGATGATATTTGGCCAGTAACATGCTTGGATGAAGGGCTACCAAGTTTGTTCTAATGAATGACCTCCATCCATTTTCAAGGTCACATGGGTCAAATATGTTAAAATCTTTATACAACTTCTTCTGAATAACCAAGAGGCATAGGATGATGATATTTGGCCAGTGTCATGCTGGGATGAAGGGCTACCAAGTTTGTTCAAATAAATGACCTTGACTTATATTCAAGGTCACAGAGGGCAAATATGTTTAACACATTTAAACAACTTCTTTTGAATAACCAATAGGCCTAGGGTGATGATATTTGGCCAGTAACATGCTTGGATGAAGGGCTACCAAGTTTGTTCAAATAAATGACCTTCATCCATTTTCAAGGTCACATGGGTCAAATATGTTAAAATCTTTATACAACTTCTTCTGAATAACCAAGAGGCATAGGATGATGATATTTGGCCAGTAACATGCTGGGATGAAGGGCTACCAAGTTTGTTCAAATAAATGACCTTGACTTATATTCAAGGTCACAGAGGGCAAATATGTTTAAAACATTTAAACAACTTCTTCTGAATAACCAATAGGCCTAGGGTGATGATATTTGGCTAGTAGCATGCTGGGATGAAGAGCTACAAAAGTTTGTTCAAATGAATGACCTTCATCTTTTTTCAAGGTCACAGGGGTCAAATATGTTTTTAACCTTTAAACAACTTCTTCTGAATAACCAAGAGGCCTAGTATAATGCTAGTAACATGCTGGAATGAAGGACTACCAAGTTTGTTCAAATGAATGACCTTGACATATATATTCAAGGTCACAGGGGTCAAATATGTTTAAAACCATTGAATGACTTCTTCTTAACAAGCAAAAGGCCAAGAGTGATGATATTTGGCCATTAACATGCTGGGATGAAGGACTACCAAGTGAATGACCTTCACCCATATTCAAGGTCACAGTGGTCAATATATGTTTAAATCTTTAAATGATTTGTTCTATATAACCAAAAGGTCCAGTGTAATGATATTTTGCCAGATGCATGCTGTGTTGGAAGACTATAAACTCTGTTCAACCTAATGTCCATGTTCGACATTCAACGTCACAGGCGTCATAAAAAATTATGTTTAAATCTTTAAATAGGTTCTTAGGAATCAAACACTGATATTCTGCCTGTAGATGTATTTTAGTCCACTTTTTAAGATTACAAGTGTGAGATTAATACCAGGTGAGCGATGCAGGCCCATTGGGCCTCTTGTTTGATAAGGGAGCAAACTGTTTACTGTAGATTTTGAAGGAATTTCTATTTGGTTGTGTTTCATTGTTGATATTACTTGATTACTTGCAGATGGGGAAGGCTATCTGTGCAGTTTGATCAGTAAGACAGTGCTCAGCACTTACCACTTCCACCAGCCAGTGCATCAAGTCAAGTTCAGTCCTGATGGCAAGTAAGACCACTCTGCAGATGTCAGAACTTCAAACTAGCCTGTGTACATGACTATGACAAAGAATATATTCAGTTATGGTCCTATGATTTCCCACTATGTTTTATACACATTGTTAGATTGTATATATATTTCAGTCTTCAGATAAGTGATAAGGAAAATCAGATTTTGCATATGGAGGTGAAGTTTGTCCCATAAGAGACTTAAATGTCTGACAGGGATAACATGAACATTCACATTATTTGTCTTGTGTTTATTGGTACTTTGTTATCAGAAATATTCTCTTTTCAAAAGTTCAAATATTGGCCAGCATTTCACAAGATTATATACTTATGTTTCCTTCAGAAAATTTGCAGTGACAAGGAATAGTGTTATCCTGGTGTTCCATGCCCCTGGTAAGAGGAGGGAGTTTAACCCATTCCAGCTGTTCCGCACATATCAGGGAGCCTATGATGAAACAGTCTGCATTGATTGGACCTTAGACTCAAAGTATGAAATCATATTGAAGAAAAGTATTAACCAGATACAGATTTTTTCCTGAGTATAAAAAAAAATTGTTGACAGCTTTGATTTTGATATTCATGATATTATCAGTATTTAATTGGATAAAAGGTCATAAAAATTTGTTCAATTAAATTACCCTGACCCAGATTCAAGGCCATGTGGCCAGGGGTCAATTATGTTAATATCTTCAAACAAAATATCAACCTGAAATCCAAGTATAGAATGTCAATGGCAACATGCTCAGGATAACTTAAGTTTTATTTATTCTTCAATCGCCCTGCATACAGGATGGTATCCAAGCAACCTGAAATCTAGATAGAATGTATATACTATAATAATCAATTTTGATCAAACATATTCCTGTTGGCTAACAGTGAAACCTGCCAAATGGCTGTAGTTTAATTTAATAGGAAAGGTAATGGATGCAGGCATTGGATGCCTCTATATCCATATCTTATAACAATACAATGTACATATACCGGTAATATTATTTGTCTCTTCCGGATATCTCTTTGCAACTAGCCAAATGATTGTGTTTAAGCTCTAGGTTTTGCCCATGTTTTTCTGAATGGATTTCAGAGTCTATCATAGTTGTTGAATTTATAACGTATTCAGGAAGACCATTCCAAATATCAAAAGTTCTGTAACCAAATGAGTATTTTGCTAGCGTCTAGTCTACAGTGTATTTTCTTCAATTTCTGTGTGTGCCCTCTCGTCCTTGATGAGGTTTCACGGTTTAAAATTCCAGACGTTAGGTTTTCATTGTAGAAGTTGTTCATAATCTTATACACATTGATTGTATCTCCTCTCAGTCTACGGTATGATAGGGATGGACAGCTTTTTTTTTTAGACAGTCACTGTATGGTGGGTCCTTAAGCCTAGGTATCAGTTTTGTGTGGATGCTACACACTTGCTGCTTATTGCAAGTGTGGCCTGACCAGTGTCTTGAAAAGCTGTTTAAATGTGATTTCATTTAAATGTATGAAGGATCTTCTGATAAGCCCAAGTATAATGTTTGCCTTGTTGACTGTTGTATACATATGTGATGAATAATTGAGATTTTTGTCCACCATTACTCCTATATCCTTTTCTGGTGAAATTTTCTCCAGTTTAACATTATCTTCTCCCGCTCCTGCCAAGAAATAATTTCTTGTCGCCTTTTCTTTTATAAGTTACAAACAGTACTGGACCCAAGACACTTCCCTGAGGGATTCCACTGACTACTGGATGTTCTTTCGATAATTTTCCATCGACCAATATACGTTGTTTCCCTTGGCTTAGAAAACTCTCTATCCAATGAATTGACAACCTGGTTACTTATACCATAACTCCTGACAACCTGGTTACTTATACCATAACTCCTGAGCTTTCCAATTAATCTTTTATGTGATACCTTGTCGAAAGTTTTCATCAAGTCCATGTAAATGATATCTATCTCGCCTCCTCAAATCAATACTGCTGTCTAATCCTCAAGCACCATTAAAAGTTGCAGTTCCGAAGATCCAAATTGTTTGTTACTAAACAGATTGTTTTTCTCCACGTGTTTGACAATAGCATCTGATACTAATCTTTCAGGAGTTTTCCCCACAGTACTGGTAATGCTTACTGGTCGTTACTTCCCTGGATTTGATTTTGACCCTCTTTAAATTATCTTTGCTTCCTTCCATGTCATTGGTACTATACTATCAAGTAGTGATCTGTTAAAAATGGTACTTAGATCAGATGTTTGTTTATAACGGAATGAAGTTCTTTCATAACCTTGGGATGCATCTGGTCTGGTCCGTGTGATGTGCTGCCATCAAGCTTTGTCAACAGTTTACCTGCACTTCCTTCTGTGCAATGTATGTTTTCTAATGCTTTAATGCAAAGTGAAATAAAGTTCACATGTTTTCCTTTCCAGTTACATTTCACACCTAACTAAATATACCTGTGAATGTTGGTAAAGGGTCTGGTGTGTCTCTGGGGTTAAAGACTTTGTGTAGTGGGGAGGAACGCAGCAAAACTAGACTACGACGATCCCTGGTAACCAGATAGCTCAATTAGTTAGAGCAGCCATCTAGAGTTCAGAGGTCCTGGGCTTAACTCCTGGTCTGACTGTTACAATTGTTCTACAGGATATTACCAAAAGACACAGTATCTATTGAAATTGACAGTTTCGACATAAATTGAAGGATAATTGTGTTTTGTTACAGAGTCCTGTGTGCCGGGTCTAAGGACATGAACACCAGGGTCCATGCTGTAGAGCGCCTAGCCAACCTCACCATCAACTCCCTAGGGGGACACAATGATGCCATTGTGGCTGCATACTTCGCCTACAACTCCCTGGACGTATCCTTGCACAATGTGTTGATTAGTTGAGGAGATTTTTTGGGGTCCTGATAGTTGAAACAATTTGTTCTAGGCTAGTATTGCTATACTGGGTCATAGTGGACGCATGGTTGACTGTCTGGATCACTAGCCCTCAAACACTGCATCACGGTTCGAGGCCTACATAGACTTGTCAGTAGCCACTAGATGCTCGCTGCTGGTCAGTGGTTTTTCTCCAGGAACTTCTGCTTTCATCCACCATCATAACCTGACATGTCCTTAAATGACCATAGATGTTAATAGGACGTAAAACACAAACAAAAGCTATACTGCTTACTGTAATGACGAATGCCAATGTGATAGGTATGGTACCTTTTATCATCCAGGTCTTCATAAGAAGTAATTCATAAAATGATTTTACATTGGTTTGCTGTTCTTTGACAAATATGTAAATAGCACTGATGCCATATTAGTATTAAAAAAAGGCATGACAATTGCAGGATACATTCAGATATTGTACTAGATGTTTATTGTACAAGATGTTTGTGCATTCATATATTAAATCAATATAATTGCAAATTAGGATGTTTAAAAAGCCCAGTGTTAAGACTAGTTTGAATTGCCTGTATATTTCCTTAGCCATATCAGGTGTTTACGATCAGTCAGAATGGCCATCTCTGTGTGTGGGAGTGTGACACAAAGCTTGAGGATTTACGACCATACATCCCCAAAGTTCACAGAGGTCAAGGTCAAGATGATGACCTGGATGACCAAGAAAACCCAGATTCAAAAGGTATACTCTTTCAGCAGGGTCAACTTATATATTTCTCATCATTTAATTCAAATAATTTGTAAATCTAAAATATTGAAATTCAACGTAAGTTTATGTCCAGGTTTACAAATGTTCTGCAGGAATTAGAAATTAAATGATCTTAAGAACGGATTGTGTCTCTCTTTTGACCATTTGGATGGGATCGCCAGGACAAAAGCTTCTGTGAAATTCAGTCATGTACATTAACTTCCTGAACTGAAGCCAAACATTCTTTGTCTAAATACTCCTTGTTATGTTCCCTACAAAGTTTAACATTTAGATAAACCAGACGTTTCTCCTGCGTGTGCTGTATTTGAGTTATTAAACAGATTTACTTTAGATATGAGTCGCAGATTCTAGCATTTGTTTAAAACTGGAAGGAAACATATTCTAAATTTGTTGAGTGATAGTGATATAAATAACAGTTTCTGATCCACATGATTTACAGAAACTGAGATGGACACCGCAGAACCAGAAGACAGAGCTATGTACCAGCGAGTACAAAAGTAAGTCCACAGCTATGTACCAGTGAGTACAAAAGTAAGTCCACAGCTATGTACCAGCGAGTACAAAAGTAAGTCCATAGCTATGTACCAGCGACTACAAAAGTAAGTCCACAGCTATGTACCAGCGAGTACAAAAGTAAGTCCACAGCTATGTACCAGCGAGTACAAAAGTAAGTCCACAGCTATGTACCAGCGAGTACAAAAGTAAGTCCACAGCTATGTACCAGCGAGTACAAAAGTAAGTCCACAGCTATGTACCAGCGAGTACAAAAGTAAGTCCACAGCTATGTACCAGCGAGTACAAAAGTAAGTCCACAGCTATGTACCAGCGAGTACAAAAGTAAGTCCACAGCTATGTACCAGCGAGTACAAAAGTAAGTCCACAGCTATGTACCAGCGAGTACAAAAGTAAGTCCACAGCTATGTACCAGCGAGTACAAAAGTAAGTCCACAGCTATGTACCAGCGAGTACAAAAGTAAGTCCACAGCTATGTACCAGCGAGTACAAAAGTAAGTCCACAGCTATGTACCAGCGAGTACAAAAGTAAGTCCACAGCTATGTACCAGCGAGTACAAAAGTAAGTCCACAGCTATGTACCAGCGAGTACAAAAGTAAGTCCACAGCTATGTACCAGCGAGTACAAAAGTAAGTCCACAGCTATGTACCAGCGAGTACAAAAGTAAGTCCACAGCTATGTACCAGCGAGTACAAAAGTAAGTCCACAGCTATGTACCAGCGAGTACAAAAGTAAGTCCACAGCTATGTACCAGCGAGTACAAAAGTAAGTCCACAGCTATGTACCAGCGAGTACAAAAGTAAGTCCACAGCTATGTACCAGCGAGTACAAAAGTAAGTCCACAGCTATGTACCAGCGAGTACAAAAGTAAGTCCACAGCTATGTACCAGCGAGTACAAAAGTAAGTCCACAGCTATGTACCAGCGAGTACAAAAGTAAGTCCACAGCTATGTACCAGCGAGTACAAAAGTAAGTCCACAGCTATGTACCAGCGAGTACAAAAGTAAGTCCACAGCTATGTACCAGCGAGTACAAAAGTAAGTCCACAGCTATGTACCAGCGAGTACAAAAGTAAGTCCACAGCTATGTACCAGCAAGTACAAAAGTAAGTACACAGCTATGTTCCAGCAAGTACAAAAGTAAGTCCACAGCTATGTACCAGCAACTACAAAAGTAAGTCCATAACAAGTTCATCATTGTTCAGTGAAACGGTTTAAATGTTTGAATATTTCTACACAATATTGGGTGCAAAAAGTAGTTTTTGAGAAGCTGTTGTGAACAGTAGGGATTTGTTGACCGTATCACAGCATCAGATTACCGGTTATGTAATTGGGGAAAAAACAGGAATTTATAGAAATATGCTTTAACCCTTTCACCCCTGTGTAACTTAAGTAGACTCTACCATGCATTGAGCTGGATGAGTCCATTATGGTCTAAAGTAGTGAAAGAGTTATCGATGTGTAGCTTAAAAATGCCTGTTGTATTGCCGATGTATTTTGTAGGTGATTTTCTGAAAGTGAACAGATTTGTGCTGAGATCAGTTCTGGGTACTCTGACATTAGAGTCTAATCAGATTCACTACCTTTGGTTCATATACTAGTCATGTCTTTATTTATTATTATATATAATTCATTTTCAATTTAAAATACATTTTCAAATGTAGGGCTGCATGATATATCGTATAGTATCATGATACTTTCTTGTGTATCATATCAGATTGTTTTGTTTGCCAATGTATCACAATACACTCAAATTGTCGATCAATTTTTATCAAAATCTAAAAAAGTGTACTTTAATCTTTTGAATCTTTCAGAAAAGGTGTGGTCCTCTGTGCAGTCATACCAAAAAGTACTAGAAATTATGCCAAATATTTTTCAATAGTATTTACTGTTGTAGTCTATGATAAAACTTGATTAAATCCTGCACTCAATCATTATTAAGCAGAGATTTAAATCATATCTTAAACATCGATCCAGGAGTAGAGCCAACGCCGTTATTGTAGTTAAGGTTCGGTAGGTTCCGTTATCCCTTGCCTGGATACCCACCAGTATGCAGGGCGATTGAAGAATAGGATAATCAGCGTAGGAGTCAATCGCAACAAGCTCAGGATAAGTTGAATCTTATTTATTTGGTATGTCTACCGGTTTCGCCCGAACAGTGGGCTTCTGCAGGACGATTTAATAACAAAATATGTCCCCTGAAGTACTAAAATTCTGGGCACATTTATATTGTGTATAGTGACGTAATACAGGTAACGTCACGTGATATTATCTATTTATAACGTTCTAGAAAGTTCCATCACGGTTATTATTAGTAGATAAGCATTCCGGTAGACATACCCAATAAATAAGATTCAACTTATCCTGAGCTTGTTGCGATTGACTCCTACGCTTATATCTTAAACATTGTATCGCGATATTTATTATATCGTTAGGTACGTGTATCATTGCAACCCTATTCAATTGATTTCTAAATATTTGAAGCCAATTCTAAGAAGATATTGTTTAGGTATTAGACATTGCTTCAAATAAAAATTGACCAGGGTAGCATTATTGCACATAATATTGCAATTGTAAAAATAAGTTTCGGACTTCACATATTTTTTTGTTTTTTATCAGTATGTCAAGAAATTCAGAGGCATTTTAATTATTTCCTGTTGAAGTGAGGAGAATTATATGGAAACTTGTGTGCTGTCAATGTTATTTTTGTTGATGTTTGCAGATTCTCGTACAAGGAAGCTCGGGGCGCCAAAGCCAAATTTGCCTTCCTCACAAGTGCTGCCTTTCATAAAACCAGTGCCATCTTGGTATCAGGCTTTCAAGATGGTTCCTTCTTCCTCCACGAGATGCCGGACTTCAATCTTATTCACTCCCTCAAGTAATCATTTATATATGTCATAACTCCAGTCTCCCACACTCACACAACTTAAGTATCGATTTTGTAGTGACAATCTGATGAAATCTCTCAAGAATGTTATGGTTTGTTTTGAAAGATTCTTTTCATATTTTTTGGAAGGTTTTGATAAAACATGGTCGATATATTGTTTAGTGTCTACCCTTTTTTTTTTTATCTTTGTTCACTGTACTAACAGATCTATACTAAGTATGAAACAATCATTATAACCTGTATCAAAATATCTTTATAAACTATACTAGAAGACCTTTTTATACATTGTCTTAAAAAATCTTTACACGCTTCTTAAATACTGGTCCTATATATCTTTATACACTGTCCTAGAGGAATTTTTCACTGAAAGATTTTCCTGAATTCTTTTCATGATAAGCGATCATCCTGACTCCTGAGGATAATTTACAATGTAGGTGTTTGTATGTTACAGTGTTTCGGACCAGAGCATTGCCTCCATGGCATTCAACAACACGGGGGACTGGCTGGCTCTGGGGTGTGGGGGTATGGGCCAGCTGCTGGTGTGGGAGTGGCAGAGTGAAACCTACGTCCTCAAACAACAGGGACACTTCAACAACATGGGCTGTCTGGCTTACTCCCCTGATGGCCAGAACATTGCAACCGGTGGGGACGATGGCAAGGTATGTTACGCAGCAAGTCACTTAGACTCATCTTTTTTTCTTGTTCTCAAAATCTTGTGAGAATAAGCCCCTTTCACGTACATGGTTCAACTGTTTCAACTACCTGAACCTGAAAAGAAAATGATAGGCTCAGATCTGAACTGAGGCTAACCTCAGAAGTATTTGGCATGTGCATATATATTCAGCAGTCCAGACATTCCTGGCCGATACTTAAATGCTGGCAATGGATAGCTTGTATTATTTCTTTCTAAAATAAGGGCGATTCACATGTATATTTTAGGAAATGTTATATAGTTTTTTTTAGCTCTGCCTACAGTTGAGTTCAAGTGTAAACCTTTTTTACTTTGACTGAAAATCCCTCGCCTCCATCCCCCGACCCATAAAATTTTACTTATGCTTTTATTGTACTGCAAATCCTGTAACTTATGTAATTACATTAAACAGAAACATACCTTTTATACTCCAGACATTATCATGGTATACAAATATTTTATTAACCGTGACATACTGTTAGATGACTCTCATTGATGAAATGATATATGATTCATTAATAACAATTTTTGCAGGTAAAAGTTTGGAACACCAGTAGTGGCTTTTGTTTCGTAACATTTACTGAGCATTTGGGAGGAATCACTGGTGTGACCTTTAACCAGAACGGACAGGTGGTTTTGTCGGCGTCCCTCGATGGCTCTGTACGAGCTTTTGATCTCAACAGGTAGGTATCCTCCTCTGAACAGGTAGACTTATCCTACCAATGGTGTCAGATGTTTAAATATAACAGATTAATGTGTATTATTTCAGCAACATATTTTAAATGATAAGTGAAACTTAACTGAAATTTAAACCCAAGAAACCAAGTATTTTCTGTTAGCGTCTTGGTCATGACTGATGGTTTATGATGTCAAGTAATCCTAGCAATACGTCTGGGCCATTACTGATGGTTTATTGTGTCTAGTAATACTAGGAATACGTCTGGGCCATTACTGATGGTTTATTGTGTCTAGTAATACTAGGAATACGTCTGGGTCATGACTGATGGTTTATCATGTCTAGTAATACTAGTAATACGTCTTTGTCATTACTGATGGTTTATCATGTCTAGTAATCCTAGGAATACGTCTTGGTCATTACTGATGGTTTATCATGTCTAGTAATCCTAGGAATACGTCTTGGTCATTACTGATGGTTTATCATGTCTAGTAATCCTAGGAATACGTCTTGGTCATTACTGATGGTTTATCATGTCTAGTAATCCTAGGAATACGTCTTGGTCATTACTGATGGTTTATCATGTCTAGTAATCCTAGGAATACGTCTTGGTCATTACTGATGGTTTATCATGTCTAGTAATCCTAGGAATACGTCTTGGTCATTACTGATGGTTTATCATGTCTAGTAATCCTAGGAATACGTCTTGGTCATTACTGATGGTTTATCATGTCTAGTAATCCTAGGAATACGTCTTGGTCATTACTGATGGTTTATCATGTCTAGTAATCCTAGGAATACGTCTTGGTCATTACTGATGGTTTATCATGTCTAGTAATCCTAGGAATACGTCTTGGTCATTACTGATGGTTTATCATGTCTAGTAATCCTAGGAATACGTCTTGGTCATTACTGATGGTTTATCATGTCTAGTAATCCTAGGAATACGTCTTGGTCATTACTGATGGTTTATCATGTCTAGTAATCCTAGGAATACGTCTTGGTCATTACTGATGGTTTATCATGTCTAGTAATCCTAGGAATACGTCTTGGTCATTACTGATGGTTTATCATGTCTAGTAATCCTAGGAATACGTCTTGGTCATTACTGATGGTTTATCATGTCTAGTAATCCTAGGAATACGTCTTGGTCATTACTGATGGTTTATCATGTCTAGTAATCCTAGGAATACGTCTTGGTCATTACTGATGGTTTATCATGTCTAGTAATCCTAGGAATACGTCTTGGTCATTACTGATGGTTTATCATGTCTAGTAATCCTAGGAATACGTCTTGGTCATTACTGATGGTTTATCATGTCTAGTAATCCTAGGAATACGTCTTGGTCATTACTGATGGTTTATCATGTCTAGTAATCCTAGGAATACGTCTTGGTCATTACTGATGGTTTATCATGTCTAGTAATCCTAGGAATACGTCTTGGTCATTACTGATGGTTTATCATGTCTAGTAATCCTAGGAATACGTCTTGGTCATTACTGATGGTTTATCATGTCTAGTAATCCTAGGAATACGTCTTGGTCATTACTGATGGTTTATCATGTCTAGTAATCCTAGGAATACGTCTTGGTCATTACTGATGGTTTATCATGTCTAGTAATCCTAGGAATACGTCTTGGTCATTACTGATGGTTTATCATGTCTAGTAATCCTAGGAATACGTCTTGGTCATTACTGATGGTTTATCATGTCTAGTAATCCTAGGAATACGTCTTGGTCATTACTGATGGTTTATCATGTCTAGTAATCCTAGGAATACGTCTTGGTCATTACTGATGGTTTATCATGTCTAGTAATCCTAGGAATACGTCTTGGTCATTACTGATGGTTTATCATGTCTAGTAATCCTAGGAATACGTCTTGGTCATTACTGATGGTTTATCATGTCTAGTAATCCTAGGAATACGTCTTGGTCATTACTGATGGTTTATCATGTCTAGTAATCCTAGGAATACGTCTTGGTCATTACTGATGGTTTATCATGTCTAGTAATCCTAGGAATACGTCTTGGTCATTACTGATGGTTTATCATGTCTAGTAATCCTAGGAATACGTCTTGGTCATTACTGATGGTTTATCATGTCTAGTAATCCTAGGAATACGTCTTGGTCATTACTGATGGTAATGAAGTAAATTAGTCCATAGAATTGGTATTCAGGTAATTGCTGATGCTTTCATCTGTCAAGTAATCCTTGAAATTTTGATAGGTCATAAATGGCAATTGAAAAAACTTTCTTTGATTTGTTTCAAAACTTTCTTTGATTTGTTTCCAAACTTTCTTTCCAACAAAACTTAATTTCATTTAAAAGTGTTTTTTATCTGATAGCTTTATACGATGTTATCTTAAAACCAATTTTTTAATTTCCATTGTTAACTGTAATGTTACACTAATATCTCCTGACAGATATCGCAACTTCCGCACCTTTACATCTCCGCGCCCGTGTCAGTTTTCCTGCCTGGCTGTGGACCACAGTGGTGACATTGTTTGTGCGGGAGGACTAGACACATTTGAGGTGTTTGTTTGGTCTATGCAGACAGGACGCTTACTTGAGGTTTGTTACCACATTCTGAGAAAATCAGACTTCATTTTCATTTAAACAAATTTAATTGAGTAATCAAAAAGAGATGACAGTAGGAAACACAAAGACATGTAAATTTACATATAAATATATATACACAATATGTATGTGTTTTCAATATATATGCAGTAAATTGATATATAATCTTTTTGTAGTTTGAGGAAAAATTTTGAATTTATACTTTGCTTGTTTGAAAAGAAAGAAGTTAATGAGACAAGGGAGGCCACCCATACAATAATAGTGGTATTCAAACAAAATATGACTTGATTAAAAGAAAATGTGATTTTTGGCTACAGAAAATATGTGATAGATTTGAGAGTCCTTCAATGATGTGTGTTAGTATAATTCAGATGTCAACAATGTTCTTCACAGGTGCTAACAGGACATGTGGGACCAATCAGCACGCTTAGTTTCAGTTCTAACCAATCGTTTCTGGCCACTGGCTCCTGGGACAAATCAGTTAAATTATGGGATGTATTTGAAAACAAAGGAGTGAAGGAAACACTGCAATTTAACTCCGATGGTAAGGATTACAAAACAGTTTGCTATTGTAAAATGAATTTATAATGAAGCAAAGGGGACCTGGATAATTATCATAATTGAAACTTTAAACGTGTATTTATTTTCACACTTGTGGTTATATTGTGACTACGAATATTTGACACCAGTATATGCACAAATTTCAAATATACCAGTGGTCTTCGCAAAATTTTATCTGCAAAATATTTGTAAATTCAAATTCTGGAAACTTGTGTTTCATGCTGTACAGAGGATTTAAACCTCAGTAAAATTACCCTTGTGTCATTTGCAACCTCAGTTAATGCCTTCAATTAAGAACTTTCCCGGTCAGGGGTCGGAAGGGTGGGCCAAAGTGGTCAATTTTGATATACTGTTTTAAGCTACTTCTTCTTAGGAACCAAAAAATTAAGTGAAACACATTTGGTTAGAAGTACTGTTAGAAGGTGGGGATTCAACCACAACCACAAACCCCTACCCTCAAAATCCCAACCCGCAAAACGCTGGGAGGGGGGCTGGGCCACTTGGATAATATGTTCATACTTTAAGCAAATTCTCCTCTGGAATATGAGAGGAATATTAACCATAATTGGTTGGAAACATCCTCAGGTTCAGGAGGGGAGGTGCATTCAGAATTGTACCATTAATAGACCTCTAGGACTGAGGGACAGTGCCAAAAATAAATTTATAACATGGAAATGGTTAAGATCCCCTCCCTATAACTGTATATGTAATTGCTGAGTATGAAGAGAAGAATAAACATATAGCTATCAGGATTGACCCTGGGTCTGGCCTCATACTTGCTGACTTAGACCCTGGGTCATAACGGTTGATGATTTCCCTACCTCATTACAATATATTGCTGAGCATGAAAAATCTAACACAGATATGATGCTGATATTGGCATCCGGGTCTGTCCCACCCATGGCCGTTCATCTTGATGGTTTTATGAAATGTATTTTATCTATTTTTAGTACTGGCTGTGGCCTTTCGTCCTGATGGAGGAGAGGTAGCTGTAGCCAATCTTAATGCCCAGATTACTTTCTGGAACCCTAACACAGCTACTCAGACAGGCTCAATAGAGGGCAGGCACGATCTTGGATACTTCCGCAGCGAGAATGATAAAATCACTGCCAGAAAAGCTGCAGAAGGAAAGTAGGTCACTGTGATGAATCAATAACTGATCTGTTACAAATTCATGACCTATTGATTTTTCATCCCAAGTTGTGTGTTAGATTCTATAAAACATTAAAGCACACAGAGTTATTAAAATAACACAATTTCATTCATGGTGTAGCTTTTCATAAATTGTTCTCCTGAAAAACCTAAATACACAGTGTGTTTTTCATTTGTATATATGCATGAATAAGATTAACTTTTCAAAATACATCTTTTGATAATAATACTTTGAAGTACTTTTTTACCACGTTTGTGTGAGATATGTAACCAAGTGTATTAAGATCTGATTGTAACATGATACAGGGCCTTCACTACGATATGTTACTCGGCTGATGGGCAATGTCTACTGGCCGCAGGACAGTCAAAGAATGTGTGTATCTACTCTGTGCCTGACCAAATGCTCATCAAGAAATTTGAAATCTCACGAAACTACTCCTTTGATGGGATGGAGGTATGTACAAGTTCAAAATGTCGTTATAACTAAAACAAAATGTCAGACTGGGGAGATAGCTTATATGTACATTGTATTAGGTGTTAAGTATAATTTACATATGACATATTATATGTGACAAATCTTTTCTTCGTCTTTGCGATTTCAAAAGTTTTATTTTGAATGCTTTAAAGTAAAGATAATGATAAAATATCACATCTACCCAAGTATAGAGGTGGAAGTGGAATTCTATAAGCTTATCCAAACCAAGGTGTGATATTTCTGAGAAACCTTTGATACATTACTGTGAAGATTATTTTAGCGCTCTTTGAGCGACTTATTAATGAATTGAGGCTTGGTGAAACAATCAATTTTTATGATACTCTAAAACCTATATGGACTTGCTAATGAATTGAGGCTTGGTGAAACAATCAATTTTTATGATATTCTGAAACCTATATGGAGTTAAAGAAAAGTGCCGCCTAAAAAAACATGAAACTTTCCAATAATATTGATGTCAACATCTGTTACTATAGTTGTTCCTATGTCTGTCTGGAATCTCAATCAGTCTTTTTCATACCCAGGAACGTATGGATGGGGAAATTTCGCTATCCTTCAGCCCTTGGCATAAAAAAGTATTCCTCTCTGATTCTAATCACCAGAATTAGCTTAGAACCCCCACAAAAAGGCATCTCAGTTTCCACATGACGGCATCAAAACTTTCCTGATTTCATGATGTCACGTCATTGGTGTCGTGTTGTGACATCCTGCAGATGGAATAGGGTGTAAGATAGAAATTTCTGACACCCATTCCTCATACAATGGTACACACAGGAATTGGAGAAAAAAATCTCTTACCTTTCTGCATCTTGTATTCAGTAGTTGAAGTTGATAAAGTGATTGCATCAACTTACAGAATATTAATGCTCTCTTGGCTTCCTGCTCAGTCTGTGTGAAATGTTTAATTTGCAACATCTTATTGTATGAATGATATTATATCTTATGTATGAATGACATTGTGCAAATATAGGATCTTAAATGAGTTTCATTTCATGTGAAACGAGTCTTAGGTGTTTTTTTGGCGAGCCTTGGCGAGCAAAAATTGAAACTTCCGAGACGAGTTTCATAAAAGCTCATATGAAATGAAAACAAATTTAAGATACTTTTTTTCACATAACTCAGAAAACATACATTTTGACAGGTTTTAAAGCCAAAATGTAGAGGGCTTAATCAAGCGGAGACAGCCATTTTGTTGTGGCATTCACAATTTATGACGTCACGTCTTTGTCCATATTATGACGTCACAATCGATTTCTGACTGGCACAGCCAATGAAAAACGCTCCAGGGTACATTACACTAGTGACATATGTAAAAATATTACACGGACGAATTCACTGGATAACAGGCCGATTATTATGTGATAATATGTTTTATGTTGTGTGTGGAACACTGTGTTGTATAAACATGTACACGATGGTTCACAGGAGTTCCTGGACCGACGTAAGATGACACAGTGGGGAAGTTTGTCCCTTGTGGACGATGGAAAGGGGGACCAAGATGGAACTGCCATCAGTCTCCCAGGGGTGAAGAAGGGAGACATGAGCTCACGACACTGGAAACCAGAGGTCAGGGTAGCAGCAGTACAGTTCTCTCCCACAGGTCAGTAAACCATCACACATACAATGTGTCTCACTTTAGTAGGTGACATTTTTAGCTCACCTGGTCCACCAGCGTCCGTCGTCCGTCGTCCATCGTCCGTCCGTCAACTTTTCCTTTAATTATTCTTTAAAATCCTTCTTCTTCTGTAGGAATGAAAGGATTTGGTCCATATTTGGTGTGGAGCATCCTTGGGTAAAGGGGAACTAATTTTTTATAAGCGGTGGGTGTGGCCCCCTTGGGACCTGAGGGGCGGGGCCCAATAGGGGAAATAGAAGTAAAACCTTTATAATCCTTCTTCTACCATATGGATTAAGGGATTTTATCCTAATTTAGTCTTGAGCATCCTTGGATAAAAGGGACTCAATTTCGTATAAACAGCGAGTGTGGCACCCCCCCCTGGGGGCAGAAGGGACGGGCCCAATAGGGGAAACATAGCAAATTCTTCAAATACCTTCTTCTTCTGTACGAATGACAGGATTTTGACCAAATTTGGTATGAAGCATCATTCGGTGAAGAGGAACTAATTCTGTATTAACGGTGTGTCTAACCCCCCTGGAGGCAGAGAGTCGGGGCCCAATAGGGGAAATAGAGGTAAAACCTTTAAAATCCTTCTTCTACTATAGGGATTAAGGGATTTTATCCTAATTTAGTCTGGAGCATCCTTGGGCCAAGGGGACTCAATTTTGTATAAGCAGTGGGTGTGGTCTCCCAGGGGGCAGAAGTGTGGGGCCTAATAGGAGAAATAGAAGTAAAACCTTTAAAATCCTTTTTCGACCATCGGGATTAAGGGATCTTATCCATATTTAGTCTGGAGCATCCTTGGAACAATTGAGGTTTGTTCTCGCTATATCTCAAGTACTGGATGGATCTTTCTGAAATTTTGTATGTACTACCATGGAGTGCCATATCTTTACTTCATACCAATTATTTTAAACATATTCAGGTGAGCGATACAGGCCCTCTGGGCCTCTTGTTAAATATTTTTGTATATCAGTTACTGTTATACAGGTTTACATATATAATGGCACAGTGCATTGTTTTGTAGTTTTTGTTTTTATACGCCCGTCGAAGACAGGGACGTATTATGTTATCACGTGAGCGGGCGGGCGGGCAAGCGAACGATGTCCGCTCGATATCTCGAGTAATTATTAACGGATTAACTTCAAACTTCACAACAAGGTTAATTACCATGAAACCTCGGACAAGTTCGATAACCGCCATTATCCGACCGTAATTATTGGAGTTATTCCCCTTGGTTTCATTAATGCGATGCATGCGTTCCATGATGTTGTATTGCACTCAATGATCTACCAGTTATGTTGAATGATTTCTCTTTTAATATCAATTACTCACAAATACTTCATATATTTCAATCATACAAACAACTGCTCATTCAATGTGTGACTGGCGTATTATATACCGCTCGCGGTAACCTTGTTATTTATTGCAATAGTGCCTATTTATTTTAACTCTGTAGGGAGTTTTCACATTGGCAAATTGTAAGCATAGGTTTAGATTTTGTTAATTGTGACATTGTATATAGTAAACAACAATCTCTATCAAATATTCCTCCCTCTAGAGTGTACAGTAATTGGTGTAACTGATCAATTTGTATATTAGTACTATTGGTATATGAATTAACTTAATTATAATACGGCTGTGTTTTTCTTTGGAATAGAAATTTGTATATAATCCAATCCTGACCTTAAAGTTAAACACAAAATGTATTCATTAAGACAATCCATATCCAATTTCTCCATGCAGGACGTGCCTGGGCCTCGGCAACAACAGAGGGGCTATTGGTATATTCACTAGACCATAACCTTGTGTTTGACCCCTTTGACCTGGAGATGGACATCACCCCTGAAAATGTGAGAAAAACTCTCCAAGACGGGGATTACTCTATCTCTTTGATGCTGAGCTTCAGACTGAACGAAGTGAAGTTGATACAGGAGGTGCTGGAATCCATACCTGTCTCTAATGGTAGGTAGTCATGTAAAGTCATGTTTAATGGGAGGTAATCATGTATACTTATGTTTAATGGGTAGGTAAAGTATACTAGTGTCTACTGGTAAATCTGTATACTGGAAAATATTTGCCTCATTTTAACATTTGCCATTTTCCCCCTTTTTTTATCAGAAAAGGGCAAATGTTTGACTTTGCAGTAGTTATATGCCTCTGTTTTCAAAACCAGATGTATTGAGACGACAGTTTACACATTATCACATCGCTTTTGGACAACCATTCTGACTGATTTCCAAATAGCCATGAAATAACTATTATATTGTGTTATCAGAGTTTTATGTGAAAGAGTTACTTCCCTTCTCTCTTTCAGTGCCTGTTATTTGTGAGAATCTCCCAAACGCATACATAGACAAACTGCTGGCATTTTTGGCCAATCAGATGGAGGCAACAACACATTTGCAGTTCTACATGATCTGGATCAACAAAATTCTTATGTTCCATGGCCCCCAGTTAAAACAGCGTTCTCAGAGCATTATGGCAACACTCAGAATGCTCCAAAAGGGCATCACCCGCAAACACGAGGATCTGGGCAAAATGTGAGTATCTATCAATTAGACGATTTCTCAAACTTCATTAGGTAAATAATCCCTCACTACGTGAGAAGGGTATATAGTAATCACCTTTTCTGTGCGTCCGTCTGTTCAATAGTAAAAAGCTTGCATACAAGATATCTCATTAACTTCTACAAATTTAGATCAAGTTTACACCATTGTATAGTAACATCAAGTTCTACTCCTGTTTTAAACTTTGATGGTCATTGGTCAAGGTTAAAGGTCACAGGCATAGCATCCTTTGGTAGTAAAAAACTTTTATACGTGATTTCTTATCTACCCCTAAACAAATTAATTTCATATTTTCACCATTGTATGTTAATATCTAGTTCCACACCTGTTTAGATTTTGGTTGGCATTGGTCAAGGTTAAAGGGTGAAAGGTCACAGACAAATAATGTGGTTGGGATGGGGGTATACTGGGTATATCTATGTGAATCTCCACTCACTTTGTTTATACTGACCGAGATGCAAAGTTTCCAAAGGGGCCCCCAGTGAGGGCCCGTTAGGCAACTGCAACTTTTAACCACACTATGAAACCAAGTAATATGATTTCCAAGTCCGTGTTGAAACTTATTGAATTCTCTTAGTAGTTATTTTTCATCATCAGAAGTTTATTGCACACATGCCATTATTCCAAATTTGAATGTAGAAATATTTGCTGGCCTCTCAGCATTATTTATAGACACCAGGAAAAATCTATTACCGGAATGTGACCGGTACATCTTCCCTCAACCATGGGATAAACCTTTCTGTAAAAAGTAATATTCACGAGGCAAATATCCTATTTCAAATGTTTTCATAAAGTGTATATACACTGTATGCATTGACAAGTATATAAAAAAGTAAGTCATATAAGCCATCATACACAATAAACATTTCTGGCAAAACCACTACGTGTACATGTAGAATATGTGTCAGATATGGAACGTGTTGTGATACTTGATAATTATATGTTTCCAATACTTTACAGAGATCAAAGCATACTTGTTAATGAACCCTTCTTTATGTTGAGATAACTTTTCTTTAATCAGTCATTTTGTCTGAAATAGAAGCCAGTGATATCGGTTGCACGCCCCACTTTTATAACGTAAATAAATGATTTTTTTCCCGTTTTCAATGCATATTCAGATTCTATCTGACATATTTAAATCTCGCATGTGAAAACAAAATTGTTTACTTCAGCAGTATAATTAAATCATACCATTTTACTGAACCCGGGAATATTGTAAATTATGTAAATCTAATAGCTCACGTATCTCATTTGACCCCAAGTACCGACAGCGGACATCACAACATGTACAGTTACCCTTTGGAGGGCCCCATAGCAAAATCAAACTAACCTGTCACTTTTCCCTTCCACTCGCATAAACTACTGTATATAGAAACGCAAAATAAACTCCCTCCGATACATGCCCATTAACATAAAAATTAGGATATTTTTCATAAGGAGACTGACTTGATATGTTTATGTAGTATTTGGGGGAAAAAATGGAGAGAAAAAAATATGCTTTGCTGTGATGTCCCTTTAAAGAAAACACAAGTCTTGTAATTTTTAATAAGGAAAAAAAACAAAAGTAAACAAACAAAACAAATGTATGATTTGCTGACATTTACTAAATATATTGCTTTGAAAAGTCAACTCAAGGGAGGTCCTTCATCAATAATTCTATAACCAACTGATTTCCTCCTGAACATGTTTTCTTGGTTCTTATCACTACTTGATGTACATATCTTCAAACATTAAATTTTATGTAATTGTATGCATTCTTTTGATTAGAAATGTACGTAATGAATATTAATCTTTCAAAATACATGTCTTCAGACTTAAACTTTTATATACGTTTTCTTTGAAATGAACTTCATGAAAGTTCTTCTTTTAAAATAAAACATGATTCAGGTAGAATTTGAGAAATTATTTTCAACTTTAAGAGTACAATATATTTGCCAAGAGTGTCCTTGATAACAAACAGATAAACGTTTTGTGACATTAGGCTATAATTTTCCTGCCTTGTCTCTTGTAGTTGTGACCATAACAAGTACAGTATCGGCTACATCAAAGCCCTATCACAGGCCAAGCGTAAGCGGGTTACGGAGTTGGGATCTGAGGATGAGAGTGACGAGGTTGAAGAGGAGAAGGAGGATGATTCTGAAGATGAAAATTTTATGAGCAATCTCATGAATAGCGTTACTTAGCATTTAATAAATTTGTGAATCAAAGTTGCCTTGCTGTTTTTCTTACAATTATACCAGGTTGCTATAGGTACATGTAGATACAGTACACGTGGAGTTCTAGTAGTGAGTAGTGTTACTTGGGATTGAATACATGAAGTGTTCAATAACACGAGTTAAGGGAAACATGAACAAAGGAAGGATCCACATGGAGACCCATGAAAAAGTACGAGAAGAATAAGACCAGGTGTTTCAGAAAGGTAATTGACCCCTACTTCATCGTTGACACCTGTCATGTAAATCTAAGGAAAATTGATGTGATGTCACATTCTCAAAACAAGTACTAGATATTGACAACAAAACCACAAGGCAAAAAAATAGCATTATTAAAACCATCAACCTTTATCACACAAAGAAATAGTATATTTCCTAATGAGATCATGATGGCGACCACAAAACTTGTTCGTAGTCCTCACCAACCTGTATCTCTGCTTCACAGTTCAGAACAAGCCCTTGAATACCTATCAACTGCGACATGTAAACAATGTAGGTTGAGGAAGCAGAGATGTTACTATCAAGTAATGGAAAGTTCACAATTGGAAATTCGAAATCGTCCCTCTTATAATACAGCTGAGTAGTATGCCCTCCCTGTTGATCATTTTGTAAGTAAAGATCGAGGAAAGAGCTAGAAGTAGAAGAGACCGTAGTGTTCTTAATTTTCAAGCTCAAGAGTGTATATATTTATGATCGACATAGTCAATAGATTGAAGGACTTGGCTAGGTTTTTCAAAACCAGTGCTGATCAGCTCACCAAAAGTTAGCCCCATATGGAAACAAAAACAAATTGGTCAGAAGAGAGGCATAGTTTATTCTAATAAGAATATATACATTTGGCTTTAAAACTTGCCACTGAACATAACAAAGATACTGTCAACGAGGAACTCAATCATTCTCAAGATTTCATCCTCAGTATGTCTTTTTGGCTTTTATTGTGCCTTTAACAAAAATGCCCCAGAATACTTTAAATCTTTAAATCACCGTTCGCCATTCTTGGAAAAGGAAGCTCTCATAATAAGAGAATAAGGGTCTTCCAGTGTGACAAGTAATTCTCAACATATGTCGAGATGTTTCCACTGAGGCCATAATGATGCATCTTGTACCAGGTTATCTGGTTTAGCACTTTATCAAAATCCTTCAAAAATCTAAACGGTTTACATAATGATATATAAGACGATATTCTTTCATTGAATGCTACTAACGATATTTGTAAATGCAATCATACCATGTAAGAGGGTGGAACTTAAGTTAAAAGACGCAGTGCAAGGATGATAATTGATTTACTATCGTCTGTCCAAATGGCCGTTTGTTATGAAATATCTGACCCAGTTTGAAGGTTTTGCCCCTCACTATAATACTATAACGACAGCACTGCCTTACACATAGAATCAACTGTTCACCTCCTGTTTACGGGGATTTGTTTATTTTCATTATCCGATGTGAGTGGCTAACCATCCAAACAACATGCTTATATCCAACACTAAGTAGTGTTTCTTCTCCAACATTCTTTAAGTTTTGTATTTCCGCCCTGTAATGTGTGAACCCACGTTCTGAACTGTTCCAAGTATCTACCAGACCATACACATCTACTTCTCTTCTTATCATACCGATTGTTGCCTGACTTTTCATTCTCACATCGTCTCATTTATTTGGACATCTGATGTATGCATATATCTTCCTATTTTACAGGAGCACTTTCTATGATGTAATAACCTAATGCACAAAGATTCTTCGTTTCCATTGTGGTTACTGGAAGGACCTGTTGCATGGAATCTTCAGAGGTCTGCAATAAATGCTACATTTCGATTGGATATAATTAGGTTAATGCCTCCCAAAATCGTTCTTCCCATCCTGCGCAATCTTTTCTGTATATATGACTACCGTTTCGCAAATATCAAAGCTGCCAGTATATCTGGTTCAAAGGCAAATGCGTGGGAGGTATACGTTATGTTGCAGTCCACCTTCACTCTTCAAAAGCAATATTTGGAAAATGTTCGCAGTATAAACGTAGGAAAATCGATTTCTTGACTATTGAATCCAACAGTCATAACCAAGAAGAATTACATAGGAAATCTTCACTGGTGAACAACCATTTATGACCAATAAACATTTCCAGGATTGTTAGAAAGATGAATATCGGTAATGACCTAAATACCAATTACATGGATTAATTTACTTGTGAAACCATCGGTAATGGCCAAGACGTATTCCTAGGATCACTAGACATGATAAACCATCAGTAATGACCAAGACGTATTTCTAGGATTACTAGACATGATAAACCATCAGCAATGACCAAGACGTATTCCTAGGATTACTAGACATGATAAACCATCAGTAATGACCAAGACGTATTCCTAGGATTACTAGACATGAT
>NW_018404940.1:941657-974219 GCF_002113885.1 Mizuhopecten yessoensis | reverse complement strand
CCTATGATAGGTCACGGTGTACGGCCAGATCACTCCCCACTAGGTACTCCTATGATAGGTCACGGTGTACGGCCAGATCACCCCCCACTGTGTATACCTATGATAGGTCACGGTGTCCGGTCAGATAACTCCCCACTATGTATACCTATGATAGGTCACGGTGTACAGCCAGATCACTCCCCACAAGCTATACCAATGATAGGTCACGGTGTACGGCCAGATCACTCCCAACTTTGTATACCTATGATAGGTCACGGTGTACGGCCAGATCACTCCCCACTTTGTATATCTATGATAGGTCACGGTGTACGGCCAAATCACTCCCCACTAGGTATACCTATGATAGGTCACGGTGTACAGCCAGATCACTCCCCACAAGCTATACCAATGATAGGTCACGGTGTACGGCCAGATCCCCCCCACTAGGTATATTTATGATAGGTCACGGTGTACGGCCAGATCACCCCCACTGGGTATATCTATGATAGGTCACGGTGTACGGCCAGATAAATCCCGACTAGTTATACCTATGATAGGCCGCGGTGTACGGCCAGATCACTCCCCACTAGTTATACCTATGATAGGTCACGGTGTAGGGCCAGATCACTCCTCACCAGGCATACCTATGATAGGTCACGGTGTACGGCCAGATCACTCCCCACTAGTTATACCCATGATAGGTCACGGTGTACGGCCAGATCACTCCCCACTGTGTATATCTATGATAGGTCACGGTGTACGGCCAGATAAATCCCAGCCAGATCACTCCCCACTGTGTATATCTATGATAGGTCACGGTGTACGGCCAGATCACCCCCACTAGGTATATCTATGATAGGTCACGGGGTACGGCCAGATAAATCCCGACTAGTTATACCTATGATAGGCCGCGGTGTACGGCCAGATCACTCCCCACTAGTTATACCTATGATAGGTCACGGTGTACGGCCAGATAAAAATCCCGACTAGTTATATCTATGATAGGTCATTATGTACGGCCATGATAGGTCACGGTGTACGGCCAGATCACTCCCCACTAGTTATACCTATGATAGGTCCTGCTGTCGAGCTAGATCACTAGATCACTCGCCACTAGGTATATCTATGATAGGTCACGGACAGCGAGATCACTCCCCAATAAGTATACCACTGTGTATATCTATGATAGGTCACGGTGTACGGCCAGATCACCCCCACTAGGTATATCTATGATAGGTCATTATGTACGGCCATGATAGGTCACGATGTACGGCCAGATCACTCCCCACTGCGTATATCTATGATAGGTCACGGTGTACGGCCAGGTCACTCCCCACTAGGTATTCCTATGATAGGTCACGGTGTACGGCCAGATCACTCCTCACCAGGCATACCTATGACGGCCCTTGTCTACGGCCAGATCACTCGCCACTAGGTATATCTATGATAGGTCACGTACAGCGAGATCACTCCCCAATAAGTATACCTATGATAGGTCACGGTGTACGGCCAGGTCACTCCCCACTAGGTACTCCTATGATAGGTCATGGTGTACGGCCAGATCACTCCCCACTGGGTAAACATATGATAGGTCACGGTGTACGGCCAGATCACTCCCTACTGGGTACTCCTATGATAGGTCACAGTGTACGGCCATATCACTCCCCACTAGTTATACCTATGATGGGTCACGGTGTACGGCCAGATCACTCCCCACTGTGTATACTTATGATAGGTCCTTGTGTACGGCCAGATCACTCCCCACTAGGTATACCTACGATAGGTTACGGCGTACAGCCACATCACTCCCCACTAGGTATACCTATGATAGGTCACGGTGTACGGCCAGATCACTCCCCACTAGGTATACCTATGATGGGTCACAGTGTACGGCCATATCACTACCCACTAGTTATACCTATGATAGGTCACGGTGTACGGCCAGATCACTCACCACTAGGTATACCTATGATGGGTCACAGTGTCCGGCCATATCACTCCCCACTAGTTATACCTATGATGGGTCACTGTGTACGGCCAGATCACTCCCCACTAGGTATACCTATGATAGGTCACGGTGTACGGCCAGATCACTCCCCACTAGGTATATACCTATGATAGGTAACAGTGTACGGCCATATCACTCCCCACTAGTCATACCTATGATAGGTTACGGTGTACAGCCACATCACTCCCCACTAGGTATACCTATGATAGGTCACCGTGTACGGCCATATCACTCCCCACTAGTTATACCTATGATAGGTCACGGGGTACGGCCAAATCACTCCCCACTAGGTATATACCTATGATAGGAAACAGTGTACGGCCATATCACTCCCCACTAGTCATACCTATGAGAGGTTACGGTGTACAGCCACATCACTCCCCACTAGGTATACCTATGATAGGTCACGGTGTACGGCCAGATCACTCCCCACTAGGTATACCTATGATAGGTCACGGTGTACGTCCAGATCACTTGCACATGATTTTGACAAGTATAGGTTTTCATGACGTTATTTTTTCTTGCTGATACTATAAATTGGAGTTTAAGTTTTGAATATATAGTATACATATTTAACTCCTCAGATATGATACATTGTTAATAGTGAGTACAAAAATGTATGAAGTTTAGAAATGTCCGTTGCATTAATGGACAGTTCCAGGCGGAACTAAACTGCTCGATTGAGTAAATTGAGAAACTCACGCCCGGCGCAAACGACTCCGAGTATGGCACAGTGGACACAGACAATCAATGTTTTTTTTATGAAAATATCAATTTGGGGCACCTTCGGCCCCTTTTGCCGGGGCACATTCGGCCACCCCGAATGTAACTGTTATTGTGCCAAGTGACGTCACTATTGATAACGTCACCCAATTGACCACAAAAATAATATTTTTACGTCGCAAAAATTAATAAATTTTTTCTGTGTATTCACTGATTTGTTCTGGACTTATTTTCCAACAGAATTGAATGAAATTCCATACACTTATTAGTAAATTGTCTTCTCTATCCTTCATGCCAAACTTGCCCTGGTAGGGGCCAGATTTGCCTCAGGGCGGGGCTCGTCCGGCCCCCAACTCTCTCGACCTAAAAAGTCCAATAATTCCCAAAATATGGTCTTGTTTACGATTTGGTTATTAGTTTATGAAAGACAATACATTTCTTTTCTTAATGACATATATATAAATATGCATTTCATCAGTATAGTACATGCCTTCCATAACGTCTTGAAAAAAGAAAAGGGGCCGTGTTTGCCCAGGTCCCCCCTACACATGTGTTATACATGTGTAGGGGAGACCGGGGCAAGTCCGGCCCCTTTTTTAAAACTATATTATAGTTTACAACATATCATTATCTCAGACATCAGGACGTGTGAATGGCTCCTGAGACGTTTTAGAAAACAAAGTTTCCCAGACCCCCCTTACGGGAGAGGGAAGACCCACTCCCTTACCCTCCCCCTGCTCGCGCTACGCGCTTCGGGGGGGGGGAGGGGAGGGGGCTGCCCTCGGCAACCCCATGTCGGGGCTTACACATGGTAAAGGGGCTAGCTACGCGCCTGACTGGGTATACCTATGATAGGTCTTGGTTTATGACCAGATCACTCCCCACTAGTTATACCTATGATAGGTCCTGGTGTCGAGCTAGATCACTCCCTATCTGCGTTTCCGATGCAATTATAGCACAATATTTGCTTTGATTTCATTCAAAGAGGGCTGAAATCTTCGTTGCCCTTTTTTGATAACGAAGAAAATGATTGTCATAAAAATGTTCTTAACATGCCAGTATAATTGTATACAGCCGAATTCTTGCAGCGCAGCGAAATTAGCTGGTAGCTGCTCTGTGTCTAATAAGGTAAGATCTTGTCGGTCTGCGCAAAAATATCCTTATATATTCTCCGGATCTATTTATAGAATGAGTATGTTTGGGGGAAAACATATGTATTATATTTAACAGCATTGGTCATAAGTAGTTACTATGGTAAGGTAACTTAATATTCAATATCTGAAAGAGATATCTTATACAAAAGGAGATATCTATCAAACAATGGAGATTTATTTATTAATGCATCATATGTCTGATGAACAACAGAAATATTTGGTGTAACACTTAGTGAATGATATATATCAATTAAATTTAAAGATGTATTTATGTATCCATAGTTTCTGTTCTTTTCTTTATATTTGTTTTATTTAAAGATGTCATTATTTCTTTTAAAAGATATCTCAATTATTCCATTTTATTTATATCTACTTCATATCAAATTCAAAGATGTTCGTATTACTTTTGCAACCCTTCTAAGGGTAATATTTGTTAGGTTGGCCTGTGATAATGTTCATATTACTCGTAGGTGAAATCATGGTTGTATAATTTTGGTAGCCGATACTATGATATAATGTTATCAAGTAAAACAGTAGAAATAAAAGATTAAACAAATGATGCCAAAATGTCAACAGTTTGGGTATTAAATAAATTACGTATTATATTATATATTAAAGAATCCTATTCGAAGCGTATGTTAATCGGATAGGATAACATTATACCAAAAATGTTGAGATAGATTCATAAATACAGCTCTCGGTGTCATAACATTGAGTAAGAAAAGGTAAAAATAGTTAGTTTTGAGATTAGATTTGATCAATGAATACATAAATTTATACATGTCTTTAATTCCAGAGATTGAATAAAATCAAAATATCGTATTACACTGTGTTAGGTATGAGTACATAGTTTACATTATGGCAATGATCCACGTACTTCTCCGTTGGTAGTGCTTGAAGCCCAGACTGTGCAGAGACACAAATGTCTTAAGTTCGAGTACTTAATTTAAAACATACGGATTGTACTGATCCCCTTAGTTGACACCAATTTAACATTGAACTTATAAAAAGTAAACGGAGAAAATGTTTTACTTCTCATAACAATGTGACAATTATCAATTCATTTACAGTAATGTCATTGTTCGTTTTAGTGTGTGCTCACATGGCCTTACACAGAGCATATTTACTTTGCATGCACATCGATAATATATATTGTGTGTTTTACGTTTAAGCAGTGTCATTGCAACACGTAAATTGTAAATCCTAAAAATGACTCTAGGGTTTAAAATTATTATACACAAGTTCCAGAGATACCACTGCTATTATTGCTAATTATTAATAACAAGTTATTATCTTGAAATAAAGTATATTTTAGTGTCATGAATCAATCTAATACCAAGTACACATGACGGGCAATCTGTCATTTTATTTGATCAAGTCGCCAGGGCCATTCGCCATAATTATGTAATACAGTACCTCACGGTAGGAAATGGTTAAAATATTACATTTATCTGTCTTTCTCGCGCCATTTATTTGGCAAGATTATGAAACATTTCATCCAGGTTATGATACACAGTTATTATTTATGGCTAGTAGAGGCTATAGTAACACTTGGTAACTACCAATAGAAGTACGCTAAACCTAGACTTTAAACCTAATCCTATTTAGGCGATTTAGGATTGCAGTCTTAGTGTTACGGTTTATACGTACTAATCCACCCCTCATTGTCATCAGAACTAGATTACAAGTGTGCTATAGCTTATGTTGAACATATGGTTATAACTACTCTGTGTGGTTTAAACTTTCGGTTTCCTCCTCAACACTTAAAGTATAGTGAAAGCAGCATTGTTCGATGTATACCTCGTCCCTGATGAGAAGGTAGGTCTGGATTTCAATCTTGAATATTGTTCCTATAGATCTGATAAGATAACTGTTGTGTTTACCTTGGTGTGTTTAATAGTTGAGTCTTATTTCTTATAGATTATATTGTATTTAATGTATACACATAGAGTTTCTCAGTATTATATAAACACACAACACATAGATTAATTGCCTGTTATGTCTTCCCCGTCAAACGAACTCCGTATTGATCACGGGGAGCGCAGTATCTGCGGTGATACAGTTTAAGTACAAATGTCCATGTTTACGCTTTCCATTATGTTTCATTATTTGTTATGAATTGTCGGATATCAGCTGTCTTTAGTGGGAGTTTCTACATGGACGAAATTCAATTTGTCCACTGTATCGTTGTAACAATAGACCGGGGAATGTTAATTGATTGTATCCAGGTACTGTGTGATTATTGAGTGACATACCTGTACACGCAGTGCTCCTGTTCAGCCTCAGGACCACTGCCGGGGCGGGAAGTCGCTCGCCAGTATCTGTGTAATAGTTAATGGAATCTTCACGGTTCGTATTGCTTTTTGATCGAACTGAATGACTGTGACTGGGGTATTTCAATATTGGATATACAACTCGATGACTGTTTTGTGAGTATATCAATCGAATTTTACTATATTTCATTTAATTGTATGGATATCGCAGAGATTGATGTGACTTTCTTAATAGAATCATAAAGATATTCCTGTAAATATGTTTTTCAATCGTTAATTTATAGATAACAATTCACATCCAAAAAGACCATCTAAAAAATAACAGTTATATTTTATTTTCAAGCTACAACCTGATATCAATTATACAAAATAAAGAGCTTAAATGTTAGCTTGAATATTTTGATTATTTTTTCTCATAAATGTATCATTATACATGTTAAATTTATTTTTCCAGCGGTAAACTTTTTAAACGATTCAAATTGTGTAAGATCTATGAGTTTGTCCGCCGAATAGCCACGATCAACTCGCGCTAACGATATAACAAATATTAAAGGAAAGTGATGACAAGAACATTCCCCCCGCAATCAACACCCGTCTTAGAATTTGCTTAAATAGGTATGTTTAGTGTCTTCTGCCTAAACTGAATCCTGTATAATTCAGACACCTGTGACACTTCAATCTTAACTCATTTTCAATAACCCATTTACAATATATGATTTGTATGTAAATTAAAACCTTGTCTATTCATAACATGCATATCGGTTCGGTAAATACAGGTTACACTTGATATACTCAGAATCTCCAAATCATTGTATGAAACCGATAGATCGGTCAAAATGGGTTTTAGGGTAAATGCCAAGTTTAAGACCACGAGGTGTAAAACGTTCACATATCATCAGCAGTTTAATTGTCCACGATAGTTTTCATGGCCACACAAATGTCTGTAGCTCTTAAAAATAATTTGATTGTAATGTGTACACAGTAAATTGAGTCTGAAGTTATCTGATATACAGCTAACAGATTAATGTCTTGTGGTTATAATCCTTTCCGTTAACTCATTGAAACGCTTGTCGCAAAAGCCCGATGCTGACTTGTCAAATCATGGTCAATGTTCCTACTGTTACACAACTGTAGTGTACTCAGGGAGAATGCTCCTGATCTACGTGTTAATCAGCCTAACAATCGAACTATCGTACACTAAATAGTTGTTGTTGTTTGCTTTTCTTTTGATAATTGTGTGTGTATTGAACGTCTGTGTGTTAAATGGTTTCATGACAAGTTCAAGAGCCAATCTTCAGCCTCGTCTTAAAACTAGTTGGTATTGATTTCTTTACACTTGTATTTGTCTAATGAACACTTGTAAACCAAGTAGAATTTTCTTCTTAAAGTCTTTTTGGTATTGACTACTTCAGCCTAGTGTTTGATACAAGCTTATGGCCAGGATTCAAGTATTTAAGGGTTTATAACCTTAACAACAGGTTAAAGGAGCGATTTCGTTTAGAACATTTAAAATATTTTTCGAATAAGAAATAAACATGGTGTTTGGCTTGTCTGTAATATATGAAATTGGGTATTTTTTTTTTTTTAAAAATGGACATTTAACGATGTTTAAAAAAATAATTGTCATTTGATTATTGATGTAAATTCGGCGTTAAGCTAACCAGTCTTTCAGCAATTGGTCAATAGAGTTTAAAACACAGCTTATCCCAGTCTTCTTATATCTACTTACAAAGTATATGGCCTAATTGGATACAAGACCTGCTTTCTCCTGTGTTTCATATTAATTTCATGAACAAAATAAAAAATATATACTCATATAATATATGAAACAATTGAAAAGAAGTCCTATTGAGTAAAACACGATCTGTTTATTATTAAGCAGAGGTACACTGAGTCTGTAATGACTGATCTGATCATTTATTTACACAGTCCTGAAGGACTTGAGTTACATAGTTCCTCAGAAAACGGATACATTTGGTCATTTATCACTTTATGTGTATAACATTTACTATTATTACGATAATTTCAATCAATAATTGAAGCGTTTTACAACATATCGTGTTAAAACTGAAATCGATCGACACATGAACAAATAACAGGAAAAATGCATATAAAGTGTGTCCATTTAAAGCTGTGCTTTTTATTATCACAAACTGGTTATGATCTGAACATAAATCAATTATTTAAAATGCATACAGTGTGTGTATAATATTGCATTACTATTACGCTGGTTAGAATACCAACATTTAACCTCAGATTGTAGCAGTACAGTTCCCCAAGGTCACTGTCTAACATATACCCAATGTGGTTGAAACACATACAAAGACTTATATTAACCTATACCCACTGTGGTTGAAACGCTTACAAAGACTTATATAAACAATTACTATTTTTTTACCATGGGGGATTTGTTATCGTTAATTTTTTAATGTCATGAACAATAAATAACCATACAAACGAATGATATTATTTGAGTATTCAAGTGAATTTAATGGTGGAACAAATCATGGTCAGTAATGATAGGTAAATATTGATAACATTCGCGTGACATCAATTTCGGCAACAAAAGATAAGTAGGAGTAGGCAGGTTATTACAGGTAGTGATAACGTACATTGACTATGTTAAACAAATTATGATCGTTCAGGGTATGATTAATATGGACGATACCGTTTGCATTATGTCGTCTCAATCCAGATAGTCAAAGCTTTATGTTATTGTTTATAAAAAATACATATTTTAGTCAGTTATAACATCCATAAACTATAAGATGTCGACACGACTGCAAAATAGCTTCACTAAATATTTTTAATGCTAAAATTCTTCGGGAAAATAATTTGTAGTTATGTAAATATTTGCAAGAAGATTTGTTATTATTTAATCAGTCTTTAAATTGAGTGAACACAGTGAATATTGTCGATTTTCTCCTTCAACGTCAAAAATGACGAAAATATAGTATAACCTCATTTTGAGCGGACTTCATTTGAGATCCAGTAATGGTTCATGTCATTCGTTGTTTGTATGCTGATTTGACGTGAAAGTAAATGGTATAATTGTATCATTTTCTGAGATGAGCGACCTAAAGAAGAGAGTTGCCATCTTTGGATCGGACATCCTGTCTGTCCATAATTATACGGACCACATGGAAGACTACATTTTGTCTCCAGGTTTTTCGTGGTAGATCAGTGATTCTGTCAATGGTGTTGAGCCTTCTTGTTCTTCCAGTCCTTATGCCGATAAAGTTGGGCTGGATGAGCAACTTCTATGTTGTTCTTCTGTATAGTTTGGTTCTCCTTGATATATCATACTCCTGTTAAATTTGTCCTAATAAATTTGTCCATACATAAACTTATCACTGGAATGACATAAAACTGAAACGCCTATTTAAAATGTTTTTTTTTGTAGGTTCAGAAAGCAAAACAAAGATATAATTCCGCTGCACCATGTGATCATTTCGTGTTAAAAACTAGCCCATATTAAAGCTATCCATTCCATCTATATAGTTGGTTCTCATCTGATGAGAATCCGCCCCTTTTGTTCAGTTTTCATTGATAACAACCCTTCTCACAGTAGAATTATACAGGAATTACCGTAAATGAAATGTAGCCATTAGGTAAACTCTGTCGGGAGAAAAATATATAAGTGTTACTGGTGTATTAACAATGTAATTAAAATTGTCATGGGAGTTTCACCTTTAAAGTATCTACACAGTTAAAAGCGAGTCGTCTATAATAAAACACTCTGGAACTCTTCGAATGCCTCAATGTAAGCTTCGAAGGATGGCAACTTTGTCGTTCTCATGCCTTTTATGCCTTTCATGTTTTGGCGTTGATTACACATAAAATACATTCTGGGATAAGCAGGAATCTTGGCATATATACAACTTCAATAATTAATCTCTCAAGGTTTTGTGCTAACTCCAGGACGCCATTTTGATCATGAAAACTCATTACAATTCTCATTTTTAATTGAATGACTATAGTACAGCTCCTTGCTCTATACCATATAATTCTTCAATAAACCACCAGACATTAATATATGATAAACATTATATACAGTTGAATAAAAAAAAAGTAACAATAAAATTGCAAAATACTGTCCGAAGATATTCCATAGATTCCAGATTTAAAGTTTGGTGTTTGGGCGGACTATGTTAAAAAAAGAACTGAAGAGTTGTTTTTCTTCATTAATTAATATTAGAATCCAGATTGAACCCCGAAGTGTGCTATCCATTACAGTGAAATAAACAAGACTGCAGTCCCAACAAGAAACAGTAATACAGTATATCATGCCACACTGACAACTTCAGTGATACATTTCAATCAATGCTATCCTAGCACTAACACTGAGTTACTGTACTTGCATATCGACCTGCTGGGCCCCTGCCATCATCTACATTGTATACAATTGGTTAATTTACACCTTTGATCAAATATTCATTTGAAATCATCATGGTGCAACACATTTTGATAATGCCACCTGACACAGTAAAGTTGTGATAACGTTTCTGTGATGGCGTAATGAATAAAACATTGGAATTGAGGACCATATTTACATATACTCTCTCAATGTTTTTATTAATAATTGATTTTCAACCGTGAAATACCGCAACAATAGTCGATATCCAATAATGGATTCTGATCAACAGAACGTGAACCAAAGGCCCGTGGCGATTATTGTAAAAGTGTATGGGGTAGGTAGTCTAATATAATGTATCTTTGTATCTCGCAAGCAAAACAGGGACGAACTAGAATACCTATTATTATTTGGTTTGATATTATCTTCCTATACATTGTATATGTAAAGTTAAGTCTGCCTGCATAATTCAAACTTATACACCAGAACCTCTAAAATCTGACTGCGGCTGCTTAAAGGTTGATTTTGATAATTGGTTGGTGACAAATTGTTGTCAATACGAAGCAAGAGCTTATAAAGAAAAAATCAATCCTAAAAACACATTAATCTGATATGTCACAAGGAATATGTAGCCAAGAAATGATGATCAATGTTGACATCGTTGTATTTATATTTCAAAACTTTGCCTAACCCTTGGTTAACTCTAACCAGCCTTTGAGCAACTAGACGATGTAAAAAGAAAAAGAAAGCATCACTTTAAATGCCTCAGTTTTAATCCTGTACAGTATAATATAGGAACACCCTGAAAACCATTCATTATTTGCGATATGTGTATTTTCACGCGAATATTAGAGAATAAATGGGATATCATTGCGTATATTATTTTATTCATAACTAACAACAGTTACAGTAAATGAAGCGTTATTTCTCGAATCGAAGTTCTTGCGATTATATCGTTAACACCACTCTCCTTTAAATGAGTGTTCCAGAAAAAAAGAGGTTCTGCAGTAACAGCACTATCTTTATATATCGATTGTTACGTTATCTAGTTTATTATTTTCCTGTACAGTGATATCGCTATAAGAAGCAAAAATACGGCTCTTTAAAAATATCATAATTGAAGCTTTATGATAATGGATAATATTTCTGAACAATGCGTGCACCGAGATCTTAACCCTACTTTGTTAACTTTTACCATAGCCCAGACAGGTGACCTGACGGTGTATCACTACTATTGTATTTAGGGAGAAAGCAAGGCGACATTAATTGATAATTGAGGGAAGTACAGTTGTATTCATATAAATATATAGGTTTGTATAACTCTGTTTGCTCACGCCCAAGTGACGTGCACACACTCACGTTAAATATAATCACCTATATATTTATCGATTGAACAAGCAATTGATCAGTGCAGTTATTTGTACTGATCTTTAATGACAAATAGAAATCACGACAAACATTGAAATTAAACATTAAGGTTTAGCGACAGGATTGGGAAATCAGTTTGATAGTTTTACTCATGTAAAAGACTAATAACGGGGTCTGGATATATTTCTGTACAGGAAAGAATTGAATTAAATCACAGCATGTATATATATACGAGTATCAATGGTGACAAAACGGCAACGAATAAAGGCATTCCATATATACAAATGTACATAATATATAGTGCTGGGGCTAGGACACTAGGACGGTATTAATTAGGTAATATTCACACACAATCGTTTACGTATACACCCCTGCGTTCAGATTATGGAATAACAAGATGTGAACTTAAACAGATTGTCATTTATGGCTGTCTACTATTATTCGATTTAAATACCAGACCGGCGTGACAACAACCTATTCTGATATTTGATGAATGACTTCTGTTGAAAGCGTCTAACCTAATATGTAATTTTCGCCCTATAGGTTATTGGTATAGTGGTCAAATTAATATTGGATAACAATGGAGGGACTCCTGGATGAGGAGCGTCCCGAGACGCCCGCCGAGAACTACGCTGATATTCCCAATGAGGTAACCATCGAGGAACATGCTGAATTTCCCTCTGAAGTACCCACCGAGGAACACACTGAAATTCCCTCTGAGCTACCCATCGAGGAACACACCCAGGAAGACACACGACGAGTACACGAACATCAAGAGAGAAAATGGATTAAACCGGTGCTAAAAAAACCTAACAGCAGGCGAGAGTCGATCAAACTAAACGTGCGTGTAATATCCCCGGGGTTAGACATAGAGAAGGATTTCGAAATTCCGCATAAAGTGTATCGCGAACCAAACAGCAGACCTACCGTGAACGTAAGATGGAGTTCTAGTGATCGGTCGGGGATACGGTCACGTGAGGGTAAAAGTCAATCACGGCCACAGTCTCGACCGCATAGGCGACACACGGTATCTTTGCCGAACCCGCCTTTTGTTGTCAACAATGATCCGACAGATATTAAGTATCGTGAACTGGACGTAGAAACACATGCACGTTCGGAACATGTAGACAAAAGTGATGAAAGTGCGAACTCATCGGAAGAAATAACGACACCTAAACCTGGGAAAAGACTTCAACGGAACAGCATACATTCAATTCATTATACCCCAAGGTTACCGAAGCCACATAGGAGGATTATTCGCTCCAATACTATACCAGAGTTTTCGTTAGAGAATATTGATATCAAAAGGATACATGAGGACAACTTGGTACGGAGACAGTTGGAACTATCTCTGAAACAACGCAGTCACACCGTGCCTTTTGAGGTTTCTTCAAAACCTTCAACCTCGCTTTGGAAACAAATTGACAGATGCTCATTACTGCTTAAGGGCAAAGATCCGTTTCTCTTTGATAAAGGGTCTACAGATGACATAAAGGCGTCCCTTTCAGACGCAAGAAGGAAAAGTGTGACCCAGTCAGGTTTGTGGCAGCTTGCATCTTCGTCTGTTTACGAATTTAAGGCCCAAAAAAGTCACGACTTCAGCGACGTAGCCATGGCACTTGTCACCAAACAGCAAGCTGTCGAAAAGATGCGACATAAAATAGAAAAGAAGATGGACCTTCCAGAAGGCAGATTTGCACGTATAGCGGCTTTGAAACAGAAAATGAATTCCATAGAAAGACGATTCAAAACAATGAAACTTATCAACTCTTCTTCTAAAACAATAGATACTAAGATAGATGACTTTAACGAAGAAGAAGATCATCAACCGAAATTCTCAAAACCAGGCGAGGTGAGTTGCTTTGTATTTCATTTACAAATCAACTAATACCATATATGTCATTGAATTCAACCGTCATTGCGCAAATTGTTAGTTTCAGTTCAGAGCTAATTGTATTTAAAGTATTGACGTGGACAAATTATCAATATGGTTACACATACAAAGCAACAGTATACAGCTTCCAGATAAATGAGAACATATCGATAGTACTCATCGTTATAACCCTGTACACGTTGTGTTGTTTTCATAGTTAGACTCGATACATTATATCTGTAATGAACACTGTCCTTGTGCATTGACGCATAGTTTTTTTTTTTTTTTTTTTTTTTTTTTTTTTTTTTTTTTTTNTATGAAAATGTAGATCATTGCACAAAATAATGTAATTATGTAAAACAGAAAACAAAATAAGGTAAGTCTCCTATCTCTTGAATCTCTTGAAAATGTTATCGTATTGTTATATTTTCTCTTCTGTTATCCAGGCCATGGGGTTCTTCCGCAAGTGTAGCCGTATGATCATGATTGTTCTCAAGTGGATTGACCTCATCATGGAGTAAGTACTTATCAGATGAGGCATCAAAGAAAAAGACTTTGTCTCATTTAACTGCTAAATATAAACATTTAAAAGATCAGTTTTATAATGTATATATTTAGCGTTCCACAATTTAATGCCTTTCGCACATTAACAAATGACCTTGAAATAAAAAAAAAATGCATGTTATATATGTCTTCATAGACGATCAACACAATATGGTCATAGAGAGCCGAAGAGTAGGAAATTGATAAATGGCATGCAATGCCCCATAGCAGATGATACAGAAGTAAACCCCCGAATCTCCAGCACCCATCCGATCACCTTTATTAGGAGTTATATAGTAATTCAGATAGTGTTTTTCCTTTTAATAAAAAATTAAAAAAATAGCAAGATAGGTTTATTGAAAAAGAAATAACCGGTATTTTATTGTGCCGAGTTTTGCATCAACTAACCAATAAGTAATATTGGTATCCATTGACAGAGAATGCATAAGGGTGTTCCATACTTACAGAAAATGTTTACAATCGAAAACATTTAATTACCACATGTGGGACAGGACAAACTTGACCTTACATACCCGCCTATTTAGCCAGTGATTTTAAATGGGAGTAACTGATGCCTCTCCTGTTGTTTTTATGTCTTGTTAATGTCTCTTTTGTTGACTTTTGTATTGACTTTGACTTCAGATATTGTCTTTGGGTGTTGACATGATGTATTTTTCATATACCTGGCACCGTTGTTGTGTACACTTGTGTATCCTTTTGATGTAAAAGGTGTTATATAAGTCCTTCGATACTTATATATCTGGTTGTTATATATCTAGTGGTCACTGTAAACGGACTTAATGCTAGTAGGTCAGTTCTAACTACTTTCCAAATCCTTCAAGTTTCTTTCATTATTTATATATATGTGAACAATCGTACATTTTGATAAAACATCCACTTGAGTTTAGTCATGAACACCACTTGAAATTTAAACAAGGTTTTATTGAAGCTAATTAGGTCCCGCGCGCGGCGTGTGTTGTTCAACTGGGTCTACCTTATGTTGAGATAGGGGGATTAGCCCATACTGTGTAAGGATCAGGTCGTATTTGACTTGCTATGATTGACATAAATATAAAGACCTTTGACACCTTTTATCATATTTATACTAACACAATTTAGGTGACATGCTTTGAGTGTGATATTTAAACATCGATCTTGGATCGAGTTTTGAAAATTAAATGAAATGAAAAAGTGTTGTTCAACTAAAAGCTGCCCAAATACCAGGTCTCAAATGTCCTACAGTTTCATGCTATTGGCTATATTCTCAGTCAATTTTCCGCTTGTAACAGAGATAAACAAAATTCTATTAACTCTGTAACAAATGTACAGATCGAAATCTTAACATCTCTGGTGCACAAAAATATAGAAATGGATTTATCATTCGGAATATTGTTTACGAATTATCGCACTACACAGAATATTTTAACGTAGAAATGTGATCAGTTGAGCTATAACATTTCGTTCATACAGGTCTCCAGTGTGTTTATGTATGAAGTTGCAACAAGCTAGAATGTTGTTTATGTTTTAGTTTCTTATTCGTTCCTACGTCCTATTAACAGCCATGGTCATTTACGGACGTGCTAGGTTTTGGTGGTGGAGGAAAGCCGGAGTCCTCGGAGAAAAACCACCAACCTACGGCCAGTACCTGGTGACTGTCCCGCGTAGGTCTCGAGCCTACGTGGGGCAGTCGCCAGGTACGGCGGTTTTTCTCACCTCGGCGAATTTAATGGTGAATAATTGATAAACATAGTCACAAAGTGGCTAAAGCGATTCTGTTTACTATAATACTCTGCAGCACTGCAGTAAATTCTTCGTATCATTCGGTCATATGTAGGGAGCGTGGGGATTATATATATACCAGCGGATTAGCATTTAACAATTCGTTACACTTGTCCTTTAAGTACATAAATATAAGTTTTTTTTTATTAAGGTAAGGTAATCTATGTCACGGGCAGTTCACCATCGAGTAAATATGTTGACAAGGTCAAGCTACTGTAAATAACCTTACTGTCACGTATACTAATTTTCGCGATTGTGTGGCATACCGTTATAGTTATAGTAACGAAGATTTATATCGGGAAAGAAAAGTTAATTGCAATATCCTTTTCAAATCGTGCCTGATTGAACATCGCGTTAGACTTAAATAGGAAAATGTCTCTCTTCGCAAACTAACACGAAAATATCTTAAACAGATATCTTACAATATATTATAGTATATAGATATATACAGTATATTACAATACAGTGTTATTGTATTAAGAAGTATTAAATATGATCGTAAATAAACAAGGCTTTGGGAAACGGGTTTTCCTGTGGGCGGATTGATCGAGTGGTTAACTTTCCGGCCTTCCAAGCAGGCGGCCGGAGTTCGATCCCCGAAGTCGTCGTACGCATGGAATATTAGAGAAAGTGTTTTTTCTCCTGCCCAAACAACTCCAACAACCCAGGTGGAGTATAAAATGGTCTGGGGTGGGTATTGCGGTATCTGTGCTGTAGCATTCAAGTGAGGTGGCACTATAAATGATACCGTTTGAAGCACGGTCCCACTACAAACAGAACACAATACATCTCCAGCACACACACACAGGCATACACACATAGGGAGATATTAGTCAGGTGGCATAGGACTAGTAGTTAGCGCCTGATAAGGCAGCTCGTGCGAATTCCTCAATATTGTATTGGTTAATATTATTAATATATGCTAATTGTATTGACTGTATAAAATTGTATATTCATGTACTGTAAAGCGCTTTAGAGTGGCTTATGTTAGCTAGATAGGGCGCTATATCATATGTTATATGTTATATATTTTTTTTAATTTTTATTTATAAAAGTTTATGTGTTGGAACATTTCTTTAACGTTTCCATCGTTCAGAATTTGGTATATTTATCATTTCTAGCATATCTGTATTCATCATATGTTGCTGTAAATGAAAATTTTCATTAATTGACTCTGTTGTGTACAACCTGGCAACAATACCAAATTTGTCCTGTTCATCGGTAACATTTAATCACGTGGAAACATGTATAATTATTTATATTGTTTTCATATAGGCAGTTCAAACAATCACGATGCTACACTGAAACGTTCTATTTATAATTGGCAAATGAAAATTGTATGACTTATTTATGAGCCGATCCGAGATATAATCATAGTCAAAAACACATTCAATATTGCAAGCTATTAAGTAAAGTTCCTACAGAATGTATATATTAACAGTTCCATGTAAAAGTTGTTGTATCAACATTGAACAAAGTGTCATAAATATATATATATATCATACCATGAAAGTAAAATGTATAAATAATAGGTCAGCTTTGACTTTTCGTATATAATTGTGATTCCGATTAGTTTTGTGTTATGCTAATGTATTACTGTCAGAGCAATACATAGTAAGTCTTATTAAATAATGATAATAATTCGATGTTCTTATATGCCGTTTTATCACATCCTAGCTCGTAAGTCGTCTCAAAGTGGTTCACAAATTATTATCCGTGGTTATATAGCCTTTTCCTAACCAGCCAATATCTATTTCAACTCCCTGGGGAGCATACAGCCGGTGCTGCCATTTCGGCGCTCACAGCTAGCATTCAACAATTCTAGCACTGCCCAACCACGTACTGACACAACACAGTGCCGTGACTCGAACACGCAACCTTTCGGTAACGAGCCCGGCGCTCTTCCACCGGACTACTTTGCCTCAGTCTTGCGTTTAGTTATGCATTGCTGTAACAATAGATTATCAGATTGATGGATTGCTCTCATTGAAAGTGATGTATTTATGTAACCTTATTGGCTCTTTGTTGGTACTCACACATTTACTGTATTATGACTGCAGTGATCAGAACCGTCTGGAGAAGGAGCTTAAGTCCTTTGTGGATATAGCTAACGAGGTTGAGGCATCCACAGTATCACAATCCATGCTTGACAGCGGGCTCTCCTTTGACAAGAATATGTTCAAAGCCAAACGGGAGGTCAGTATCCAAAATGGTATTTGCATCCAACAGTTATATTTCATTCCATCTTTCAATTATTAAGGCTTATCTTTTCAGGCCTGCAGACAACAACAAAAATACTCTCATCTTGTTTACAATCGTGACTATTGTTATGAGATTTATTGGCTCACAATTACGGCTATAGTTTATATTGCTTTCTTAATTCATCAGTTGATAGATGGATTCTCAAATGTGTATTAGTCAGTTACAGAGACTTTGTCATATTGAGAGGTGCAATAATTGAACTTTCGATACAAATTTTAAGATAGGGACACCTGTACAAGTAATGACTGTACAAACCACGTTATTTCTTAAAGAAAACATAATTGGTGGAAGTCGGTTAATTCCTCAAATATTATTTATAAGCAGAGACGGTATACTACCTAATCGCGTGATGTCAGATAACGAGCATGTAAATGAATTTACCTTTCTATCTTACAAAATGGTTGTAGATATGTTCGGAATGAGAATCATTAGTTTGGTATCAATAATATCTTCTGAGTTTGTTAGAACACAAACAGTAATTCAAAACTTCTTTTGTGAGCTTTTCATATATGGTTATATAAATGTTGTATCACGGTATACAGTGACTGTTACTTCTATCATATTTTAATTTTTCTTCAAGTAATGCCACATCCTTTAAAAACATAGAAAGGTCCCACTAGGTTTTCATAAATCCAAATCAATAAGTATCTAAACAAAAGGTATGTAGGGATTGACCGATATGTTCTGTAGGGCTGTTGATTACTCCATGGCAGCAGAAGTCACATGTTTGTGGATACGCTGATATTGCCGTTGAAATTCGATATCTTTGACAATGCCAACGACGCTGGTAACTGGTAACGCGCGCTAATGTCATTTACAGTAAGAATTTATAAGAAGTGTGACACTTTTATACACCGAATAAACAATACCATCCAGTGACTCGCACGACGAAATCGATTTCAATTTCAGAGAAAGACAGTCTGTTATAAAGGCATGGTTCAGTTACATGAATAAAAATATTTCTGACAATACTATCAGATATACATTTGCTAACTTGTGTCAATTTCCTATATGACGTGAATTATTGAGTGTATCGTTGGTATAACTATATATACACGAACACTTATATCCAAATGATAAATAACAAAAATCCATAACTGTTTCCCGGCAGTAAAGGCACTGCTTGATGTTCATTTAATATCAAATCGATTATTAAACAATATTACACACAATGATGTACAGCTTTTCAATGTATTTCAAGTGTTTCCATTATATACAATAATTCAACTGCTTCAATATTCATATTTCGTTTTGGTTACCTGTGTCAACTGAATGACCGATACCGGTAAAATCCAAAATCATCTGTACGCACAGATATCGACCAAAATCGCCACCTCTTGGCGTGACCATACCAGATAACACATAATTGATAATTATGTCCTATTTCCTACTTTATATATTTATTTTTGATGAAATTTAATGCATTATTCCTGGCGCCTTGAAAAAATGTATGTATATAGCTAAAACAAAATTCAAAAATAATCATACTAAATTGCAAATGCAATAGATATTCAATTATTATAATGACATCATTAATGTCACGCTATTAAATTTCCCTAATTGACGTTTATTTGATTAATGTGGTAATAAAATCATATATCAAATTGAGTTGAATTGCTTATAATTAGAATACATTATTGCTTAAAATGTTCTTTGAGCCAGGAAACCACTATAAAAAGCATCGATTACAAAATTAACTATGATTATTTGTGTAGACGGGCTGCGTTTTTGTTGTAGATTTCCCTGACTTCTGATCACAGGAAGACACTCACCACAAGGTGGAACTGTCGTAGTCCGGAAATGATCCAACAGGTAAATAGTCAGGGGATATCACATTTCCTTCATATCATTTCTTTTATATTTCGCGCGGTAACCATTTACGCGATAATCTGATAATGTTCTTGATAATCCACGACAGGAATTGTTTGCGTGGTAAATATATTCAGTTTTATTCATGAGGTTTGTGGATCCTGAAAAAAACTCTTGCGGATATTTCTTTAGATGTCATTTACCAAAATTACTTGATTGACAGAATATATAAAATTAAAGATTGGTTCCCGTCGATTTCGGGAGGATTTCACTATATGGAAGTAAATATCATTTCTAAATATACTTGCGCTAGAATACTAATAATAATAACGATTAAGACTGAACTTTGTTCATGATGTTTCTGCTGTAAAGTAGGTCGTGCAAGAACTATTAGTATCACATGTCATGTTGTTTATGCGTTCATTCGATTAACTAAGGGACAACTTATGATTGTGTCTGCACCTACTGTGAACGTCGCGGCAATGGAAACCCTCTTTTGTCTTTTGAAGGTAGACCTCCTTCCATACCACGTAAAGAAACCACATGGCGCTTTTTGACATACAGCTTATAGTACAGATATAATTAGTTAGCTATGTTTTTCGTCGAAAGCAACCGAAAAAAACCCGATTATCAAGCAATGGAAGCGATATATCACGATTCAAACGTAGAGGACTCATCACATATTTTTTTCTCTCCATCATATCCCATACTTACAGGTGATGCACGGTCTACAAACCCTCCGGTCACTGTCTGAGTACCCACTTCGCACACAGGAAAAACTCTGCAAGGTGGCGTGGTACCAAACGTACGTAACAGGTCTTTTTGTAACTTGTTTTAAAAGATGTTCTAGCTTTTCATTATATTTATTTTTTTATTTCATATGCTATTTACATTTAATTTGATGGCTATCGTCATATTTTGACTTGCACATAATGACAAAACTAGTATACTATATTTATACGATAAAGTTAAGGATATACAGATTAAAAATAAAACTTGTTTGTCGTGACTTAATTATGAATACAGACAACTACTAATTAAGGTGATCACAAGTAGTGGTATTTTGTTTCCAGAAACTGGTAGAGGTAAACAGATTCCTCGGTAACATAACCGTTGTAAAAGCTATTAGATATTAAAAACGAGGTGCTTTTGAATTTTAACTATACATACAAATCTGACATTAGAAATTTGTTTTGAAAAATATATTTAACTAATGCAGCATAACCGACATTAAAATGTATACGTGTTATTATCTAATAAAGCTACTTCAAAATTTACGCAAAATAAACCGCTGCGTTAAATTCTTTTAGAATGAGAAAGACAGAGTGCTATGTGCTTATGCATATTCAATAATACATACAGATATATAAAGGTTTGTTTTAAAATTGTGTTTGCAGTTCGAGCGATATAAAATAGTCAGTCATGCTCTGTTGTTATATGTCATTAAATGAAATTGCCTTGTATATATATTGAAGTCAAGTGTTCCAATACAATGACAATGTCAATGTTCGAAAAACAATGTTTGATAAACAACGTGAATACAGTGTGTCCATTATCCTCCGTTCCTAGAAATGGTATTAAATAAATACTGATATATACTTTTCAGGATAGGCCCGAAGAAGGCTATTGTCAGACAAGGCCATAAGGCCGAGTCGTTCTACTTCATCCTATCTGGAAATGGTGAGTATTGTTAATAAGTTTTTCACCTTACAAATGTACGAAATTGGACTTCCGTTTTAATAATTTATCATTATTGGTCAAGTTTCAGAAGCAAGAGCAGAGTTTACTCCTAAAACCAAAACGCTATAGTGATTTGATCGTCAGGGCTGTTCGTTCCTTTGTCTTACAAAAAATGATAAAGGTTGTTATAAAAATAAACATTACTTTAACCTCATTGTATTCCCGTAATTCCTGGTGTTGTAATATTAAGTGCGTGTATTTATTACCTAATTGGTGATGTTACAGCATACGTGAAAAAGCTGACATATGACGAGAAGACAAAGGAGACGCGTGTGAATACTATGGCGAGGCTGACAAAAGGAATGAGCTTTGGGGTAGGTGCTATCTGAATTTATTATATACGCTAACACAAAGCATTGTATTAAATAACATATGTTTATCACGCTTTAGTGATAATAATATATGTTAGGTTATTTTTAGTTGACGCATGACTGAGTACTGTAATATAGATTAACGTGTATTTGTGTTACTTGTATCGTCGTTATTAATACAATGTGATGTAATGCTTAAAAAGTGTAACCACCTGTATTATATTGGTATGATATAACATCACCTATATATAACATTATGTAATCGCTTATTTTACCCCGAAATAAAGAACATTTCCTTGTCTCAACTGATGGTTCAGACAGGGGGATTCCTCAATTCATAACAATTGTAGACGTCATGTCAACAATACAATGACGTCACGTTAACAATGCATTTAGCCTGTAACGTTATCAGTACATCATGTATATAACACACAATGGGTGAACAGGGTACGAGAAAAAGAATCAATGGGTTAAATATTCTATTATTCTCGCAAACTGTGTATACCCCGGGCAGCAATGGTAACTTATTTTACTACGTGGCAGTACAGAACCGGGCGGTTAAAGTACACTATTACTTCTGTAACTCTATGTACGCTGGATCATCACGTTCGTCCTTGTGAATGGCACACCTGTATAATTATGTCCCTGTTGCAGTTTTCGTGGGAGGACGGGGTAATGTATATTACACACCCTTTATCTCTCTCTGTTCCTTATTCTATTTTTCTATTTATGGATGATGACGCGTTGTTGTGTTTTGTTTTGTGTGTTAGTAAGTACAATACAATAGGCTGAAAAAAGATTTTACTAGTTGGTTTTATTTTATTTGAGATATTGGCATACGTAATAGAAGCATTTTTCTTATTTTGTAGTTTAATCCTCAAGTTTGACTACTTGCATTTTTATTTCAGTTCATCGTTTTAGTTTCCAATTGTCTATTTTTTGTGTTGTAGCATGTTTGTTATGTTTGTATAATGTGACAATGCGATCATTTTTACATCCTCTGATACTACATCACTGAATAATCGTACTTTCTATTCCCGCTGTCTTTTTAACAATATATTCTACAGTGTTTTGATTAATTTCGTACTAGTGAAAAAGATTCGTAAGTACCACCAAAGAGAAAAAGATAATGGCTAGAATAATAATGAAAAATTTCTGCTATAAAATAGGTAAAAGGAGGGTTGTAAAGAAAGCTTACCCTTCCGGAACACATGGGCTTAATATCTTTTTACTTTATCAAGTGTCTCTGTGTAAATCTGTATTTGTTCATTTGTTGGCTAAGTTCTATTGATTTTTAGTTCGAATAACGGGTTCGTTGACCCAAGCTTGAAAGCTTGAAACAGAGTATTCGAAAGTAGCCCCATCGTTTACCACTTAGAGAAGTGACGTGTCGCTGGTTAGCTTACAACCTGTCAGAAAAGAAATTTTGAAATATGACAAAACTCAATGACAATCTCATTGAGTTTTGTCATATTTCAAAATTTCTTTTCTGACAGGTTGTGAGCTAACCAGCGACACGTCACTTCTCAAAGTGGTTTACGATGGGGCTACTTTTGAATTCTGTAGCTGTTTTTGTTTCGCCGCCACGAAGTAGCAGAAGCGAGACTAAGGTGTTGTCAACATTAAGTTTTTGCGTTAATGTTAGTTTCACTGAAATTACAAGTGCTAGACCAACCAAACTTGGACCATAGATGCATGTTAGGTAGTACATCTCAACCCATGCATCAAATGCTGGATGCGGCCTACCTTTCGTGGTCCATTGACTTTGTCAGCATCTCCATCAACAGAACGTTTTCGCGTTTAAGTTTCTATGAACCTATAAGTGCTAGACTAACCAAACTGATATCAATCCGAGGCTTGATAATGTACTACACCGTGAACTACATGTCAGTTAACCGAAATTCAGCGGGAACACATCTTTAATTATTTATTCTGACTGGTAACCTGTTGATTTCGTCATACTTTAAACATTCTAGGTAACCTGTTGATTTCGTCACACTTTAAACATTCTATTTTCAATCCATTCTTGAAGGTAAACTATTGATCCTTACAATGTTACTTCCTTATACTTGAGTTTCAGTATCGTGTTACTGACATTCTTATCCGGTGTTCTGCTTCTGTACGATATTCACATATATTGTTCTGTTTCTCGTCATTGAATGATTCTTAGTAAAGTAAAACGTGTTCGGTTCACCGCCAATTTATAAAAACGAATAATTTCGTTTAAATACACATCCACTTTAATTTGTTTACATTGATTAACATATTCTAAAATAATGATAAATTAATGGAGATATGAGACTGAGAAAATAAACCCTTTCAGTACAGCGTACATTCGGTTGACAATTAAACCAATGATTTACAAACAAGATGATTTTTGGTTTTCTTCTGAAATAATAATTGAAATCAGTCTTTGTAATATAAGAGAAAGAAAAACAGATAAATCATAAAATATATTACATTTAAAGATTTGATAGACCTGTTGGGAGCGCTTCCTATGTCTCTGTTCTTACTAGATGTCGTTTATGTACGACAGGAAATAGGCCTGATATTCAACACACTGCGGACTGCTACCGTGGAAAGTGCATCCCCGATGGAATTGCTCGTAATTGGCAAAGAAGACTTCAACAAAATATTTATGAAGGCAGAAAACCCAGACGAGGAAGCCGAGCACGTACAGTTCCTCCGGTATATATTCAGATATATGTTCTCATGAAACTGATAGTAGACGATGTTATGTAAGCTATTGTCTTATCAGTTAAATTGCCTTTTTATATGAAATTTATACAAATATGTAACGAATCAATTCATATGCAATTACAATCAACTTTATTCTTCACGACCACGATCGTATAGGGTCTGTATACATTTTTTTAGTTTTCATGAAATAGCGGACATTCTTAGTTTCTTGATAAAAATAGTTACATTACACTCGAGAGCTTACTATTTTCCACTTGTGCTACGCACTTTGAAAAACATCAAACTGTTCACACCATTCGTGATATGTAATTGCTATTCATTAAGAAAACAAGAATAGAATCGCATGATTATTCCATTTTCCTTTTATGAAGACACGGTCTACCGTACACAGATTGTCCACTTCCTGTTTAAAAATATAGCGACAAGAGGTGCTGACTGAAATATATTTTCATACTAGACTCCGGTCTATGATTGGTTAATTAACTGTGTAGATAACAAATATTGTTAATTGTAACAGTAGGAAAACATCTGTTAAAATGGTTTCATCGTCGACACAATGAAAATAGCTTTTCAATCCAAGCACAAAGAATGCAAATATGCATATATAAAGTTGATCCTAATACTGTATATTGTTTATAAGGGTTATTGTTCTGACACTTACACAGGATATTGTTTATAAATCATTACTGAATTGACATTAATATTATATATTATCTTCACACGACAGACAAGTTCCACTGATGCAGACTTGGCCGATAGAAAAGCTGGAGAACGAACCAGGAGCATGTCTGTTGCATTATTTCAAGTAAGTGGGATTCATTTAGTCTTACGTCATATGAATATTATTTCTTAGTTGCAAAATGGTAGGTCGAAAGAAGAATTAAATCTAGTGATGAATCTAATAATAAATATAGCCAATTATCAGTGAATAGTCAGTCTAGTAAATGGGTACTGCTCCTTTCGTCGAAAAGGGGACATTAATTATACAAATACGCTTGCTCTTTTGTTGCAGAAGGGGCACTTTGATAACAGAGGACGGGAAAACCAGTGATTGGTTGTACTTTATTAAGTCCGTAAGTTTGTTTTTTCATTTTTCATAATTGTATGCTCTATAAATAACCTACATGTACGGATTTGTGAGCGAGAAAAGGTACAAAATAACTATAAACGTGAAGATTGCTACCCTACTGACAAGGAAAGTGTAAGTGATATCGTGACATTAATTAAGTGTTGTGTTTTTGGTTGAAGGGGTCGTGTGAAGTTCTTAAAAAACTCAAATCGACAAAAGCTAAAAAGGCTGGTCAAGTGCAAAGGAAATTGGACCCAATGTGTGACGTTATATTGCCAGAGTTGGGGAACACGCCCAGTAAGTACTACAAAACAAATTATATTAATTCAATTTGAATATTCATAATTTTTTCTTACAAAATTCCTGAGAAATGTGAAATATTAAAATTTTTAGAAATATAAATAAAGTCAGCATTTACCGCATCATTTATGTATTGTTCACTAGTGGCAAAAATATAAAATGAATGAGAGTCAATGTTTAAAATGTTCTGAAACATTTGAAGAAATACAGGAAATATAAAAACATTTGTAAATTTAAGACAACAGATTTACATGTTTTGGTTCGTAGCTAATGTTGTATGTGTTAGGTTAGCTTATTAACACTATTCTATTATAAACTGTAACATTTACATTTTCCTATTAACACTACCTCAGTTTTTGTTTATTTCACACTGATTAGCCTGTAAATAATCACCAGAAATACGGGAAAATGTTGCACCTGTATGGAAACATTGTTTGTTGCTACAGACAGCCAAACAGAGTAAATTTAACGGCACCATATGACAATTTCTTCTATGTTAGACTCATAAGTGGTACTTAGATTCGAAAGCACTACTGCAATGTAAGTTGTATGTTTAAGTTTACTAACTAACACTACTTCAATATTAACTGTGTGCTAGCTGACACTACTGTAGTAGTCCGTCTTTGCGTATTGCACAGTTATCTTTTCTTGTGAACAGGTATTGATTGTTACGTCATTTGTTTGTAAGAGTGACGTCATAAAGTTTTGAGAAACCGACGTAATTTTCTCACACAAACCAATGACGTAACAATCAATACCTGATCACAAGAGAAGATAACTCTGCAATACACAAAGACGGAATATGAAGGTGCCTCCTATGTTTACTTTGTTATTATTATCACCGTTTGGCCTTGTGTAAACATTACTTATTGGACAGGCTGTGTATCAGCACTAAGTAACTACACTGTTAAATGAAGAATTACTCTTGTTCTAGCTCCAAGGGTAAATACAGGGCAGACGAAGAAGAGACGGGAGTTCCAAATGTCACCTGAAGTATTTGATGACATGTCTAAGTACTACGATCAGCTCAAAAAGGTACGAATTATCATGTGTGGATAGATGTGATATTTAGTTGTAGCTCGTAGATGTTGACGTATTTGTTTTTCGATTGTTTGATTATTTATAGAAGATAACTGTTTAGCTTTTCAGTTATATGCTTTGTAGTATCCACAATCTTCATCTCACTTCGTGCTTATTTGGTAGCAAATATCATGACTTTGATAAAATAACCATTGTCAGAATCAAGCATTGTGTAGGTTATGGCATGTCAAACGTTGCAATATTTAAATATCATTCGATTTATTCTCTAACTATTGAGATTTCTTTTGTATAACTTTTTGTTTAGTATTTAAAGCTATACCCTGTATTTCATGCTCAAATCTTGTGAATTTAATTGTACTTTTGTTTAAATAACGATTTCAGCAAATGAAGTTAACGCACATTAACTCCAAAACTTAAGGACAGAACACAACGAAAATGCTTCCGCCGGATAGCTTATGATACAAATCATGTTTAACATTTATCATAAAATATTATTAATCATATTATAGATGATCAAGTATTACCAAGTTTGACATGTCATAATCGTTAACCTTATTTATTTGCTCTCTATATTTCCGATTGTGATTTAGTTGATATTATGATTTAGTACTTTGACTAAATCTGCAGAAAATAATTGGGGAACAAGTCCAAGAAAAGGCTAGACTGGATAGACAGGATGTTCCGACGCCTGACCCAGAAAGGGTCAAATTGACACTCCCCCGCCTCTACGGCACCAACCACCCTGGGCACTTGGTGACCTTATGTGAGGAGGACGAGGAGAGTGTGGAGAACCGCATCCCCAGCGGGTTTTCTAGTGTGAAAAGTTTTGATTTGCGGATTCCCCCATACAAGTGCCCAAATCCCGAGGACGCTCCAGCGGGGGTATCAAAAAGCCCTCTGGACAAATATACCAAAGTCACTCTCGGCAAATTGTCAGCACATTTTGTATGTATTTTTAGTTTTTGCACAATTTTTTTAATTTTTATTTTGCAAAATGCGTAGTGTATTGATACTGTATTGATAAGAATCAAAGGCTAATCCAGTTTTATAAAAGATGTTTCAGAGATTCCCCCATGTACTCTTGGTAAAACGTATTAAATGGGTACTCAATCAAAATGAGTCCACATTTACCCAAAGTGAAAATGAATCCAATGATTATCCAAAGTCAAATTGGTTCAATGACCTATACACCCAAAGTCAAAACCGGTCCAGGAACTACACACCCAAAGCCAAAAAGAGTCCAAAGTATACACACCATAAGTCATAAGCCTACACACCCAAAGTCAAATTGAGTCCAAAGCCTAAATACATAAAGTCAAAATGAGATCACAACCTACACACCTCAAGTCAGTGAGTCTAAAGCCTACACTCCTTAAGTCGAAATATGTTCAAAACTTACACACCTCAAGTCAAAATGAGTCCATGGCCTACACATCTCAAGCCAAAAAGAGCCCAAAATGTACACACTTTTAGTCAAAATGAGTCCAAAGCCTACACACCACAAGTCAAAATGAGTCCAAAGCCTACACATCGCAAGCCAAACTGAGTCCAAAGTCTACACATTCGAAGCCAAAATGAGTCCGAAACCTACACACCTCAAGTCAAAATGAGTCCATAGCTTACACACCTCAAGTCAAAATGAGTCCATGGCCTACACATCTCAAGCCAAAAAGAGCCCAAAATGTACACACTTTTAGTCAAAATGAGTCCAAAGCCTACACGCCACAAGTCAAAATGAGTCCAAAGTCTACACACCTCAAGTCAAAATCAGTCCAAATCCTACACACTTTTAGTCAAAATGAGTCCAAAGCCTACACACCACAAATAAAAATGAGTCCAAAACCTACATATCTCAAGTCAAAATCAGTCAAAATCCTACACACTTTTAGTCAAAATGAATCCAAAACCTACACACCTCAAGTCAAAATCAGTCCAAATCCTACACACTTTTAGTCAAAATCAGTCCAAAGCCTACACACCTCAAGTCAAAATGAGTCCAAAACCTAAACACCTTAAGTCAAAATGAGTCCAAAGCCTACACACCTCAAGTCAAAATGAGTCCAAAGTCTATATACACACCTCAAGTCAAAATGGGTCATGAGTCCAAAGTCTACGCACCTCAAGTCAAAATGAGTCCATAGCTGACACACCTCAAGTCAAAATGAGTCCAAAGTCTATATACACACCTCAAGTCAAAATGGGTCATGAGTCCAAAGTCTACGCACCTCAAGTCAAAATGAGTCCATAGCTAACACACCGCAAGTCAAAATGAGTCCAAAGTCGATATACACACCTCAAGTCGAAATGAGTCATGAGTCCAAAGTCTAAACACCTCAAGTCAAAATGAGTCCATAGCTTACACACCTCAAGTCAAAATGAGTCCAAAGCCTACACACCCTAAGTCAAAATGAGTCCAAAGTCTACACATTCGAAGCCAAAATGAGTCCAAAACCTACACACCTCAAGTCAAAATGAGTCCAAAGTCTACACACCTCAAGTCAAAATGAGTCATGAGTCCACTTTTAGTCAAAATGAGTCCAAAACCTAAACACCTTAAGCCAAAATGAGTCAAAAGTCTACACATTCGAAGCCAAAATGAGTCCAAAACCTACACATCTCAAGTCGAAATGAGTCCAAAGTCGATATCCACACCTCAAGTCGAAATGAGGCATGAGACCAAAGTCTACACACCTCAAGCCAAAATGAGTCCATAGCCTACACGCCCAAAGTCAAAATGAGTCCAAAGTCTACACCTCAAGTCAAAATGAGTCCATAGCTGACACACCTCAAGTCAAAATGAGTCATGCGTCAAAAGTCTACACACTTCAAGTCAAAGTGAGTCCAAAGTCTACACACCCCAAGTCAAAATGAGTCCATAGCTGACACACCTCAAGTCAAAATGAGGCAAAAACCTACACATCTCAAGTCGAAATGAGTCCAAAGTCGATATCCACACCTCAAGTCGAAATGAGGCATGAGACCAAAGTCTACACACCTCAAGTCAAAATGGGTCATGAGTCCAAAGTCTACGCACCTCAAGTCAAAATGAGTCCATAAAGCCTACACATCGCAAGCCAAAATCTACACATTCGAAGCCAAAATGAGTACAAAACCTACACACCTCAAGTCAAAATGAGGCAAAAACCTACACATCTCAAGCCGAAATGAGTCCAAAGTCGATATCCACACCTCAAGTCGAAATGAGTAATGAGTCCAAAGTCTACACATTCGAAGCCAAAATTAGTCAAAAACCTACACACCTCAAGTCATAAACACCTTAAGCCAAAATGAGCCAAAAGTCTACACATTCGAAGCCAAAAAGAGCCCAAAACCTACACACTTTTAGTCAAAATCAGTCCAAAGCCTACACACCACAAGTGAAAATGAGTCCGAAACCTACATATCTCAAGTCAAAATAAGTCAAAATCCTACACACTTTTAGTCAAAATGAGTCCAAACCCTACATATCTCAAGTCAAAATAAGTCAAAATCCTACACACTTTTAGTCAAAATGAATCCAAAACATACACACCTTAAGTCAGAATATGAGTCCAAAACCTAAACACCTTAAGCCAAAATGAGCCAAAAGTCTACACATTCGAAGCCAAGATGAGTCCAAAACCTACATATCTCAAGTCGAAATGAGTCCAAAGTCGATATACACACCTCAAGTCAAAATGAGTCCAAAGTCTACACACCTCAAGTCAAAATGAGTCAAGTGTCCAAAGTCTACACACCTCAAGTCCAAATGAGTCCATAGCCTACACACCTTAAGTCAAAATGAGTCAAAAGCCTACACATCGCAAGCCAAAATCTACACATTCGAAGCCAAAATGAGTCAAAAACCTACACACCTCAAGTCAAAATGAGTCCATAGCTTACACACCTCAAGTCAAAATGAGTCCAAAGTCTATTTACACACCTCAAGTCAAAATGAGTCATGAGTCAAAAGTCAACACACCTCAAGTCAAAATGAGTCCAAAGTCTACACACCTCAAGTCCAAATGAGTCCATAGCCTACACACCTTAAGTCAAAATGAGTCCAACGCCTACACATTCGAAGCCAAAATGAGTCAAAAACCTACCCACCTCAAGTCAAAATGAGTCCATAGCTTACACACCTCAAGTAAAAATGAGTCCAAAGTCTATTTACACACCTCAAGTCAAAATGGGTCATGAGTCCAAAGTCTACGCACCTCAAGTCAAAATGAGTCGAAAGTCTACACACCTCAAGTCAAAATGAGTCCTGAGTCCAAAGTCTACACACCTGAGTCCAAAACCTACATATCTCAAGTCAAAATGAGTCCAAAGTCGATATCCACACCTCAAGTCAAAATGAGTCGAAAGTCTACACACCTCAAGTCCAAATGAGTCCATAGCCTACACACCTTAAGTCAAAATGAGTCCAAAGCCTACACATTCGAAGCCAAAATGCGTCCAAAACTACACACCTCAAGTCAAAATGGGTCATGAGTCCAAAGTCTACGCACCTCAAGTCAAAATGAGTCGAAAGTCTACACACCTCAAGTCAAAATGGGTCATGAGTCCAAAGTCTACGCACCTCAAGTCAAAATGAGTCCTGAGTCCAAAGTCTACACACCTCAAGTCAAAATGAGTCCAAAGTCTACACATTCGAAGCCAAAAAGAGCCCAAATCCTACACACTTTTAGTCAAAATGAATCCAAAACATACACACCTTAAGTCAGAATGAGTCCAACGTCTACACATTCGAAGCCAAAAAGAGCCCAAAACCTACACACTTTTAGTCAAAATGAGTCCAAAGCCTACACACCACATGTCAAAATGAGTCCAAAGCCTACACATTCGAAGCCAAAATGAGTCCATAGCCTACACACCTTAAGTCAAAATGAGTCCAACGTCTACACATTCGAAGCCAAAAAGAGCCCAAATCCTACACACTTTTAGTCAAAATGAGTCCTAAGCCTACACACCTCAAGTCAAAATGAGTCCAAAACCTATATATCTCAAGTCAAAATCTGTCAAGATCCTACACACTTTTAGTCAAAATGAGTCCAAAACCTAAACACCTTAAGTCAAAATGAGTCCAAAGTCTACACATTCGAAGCCAAAATGAGTCCAAAACCTACACACCGCAAGTCAAAATGAGTCCAAAGTCGATATACACACCTCAAGTCAAAATGAGTCATGAGTCCAAAGTCTACACACCTCAAGTCAAAATGAGTCATGAGTCCAAAGTCTACACACCTCAAGTCAAAATGAGTCCATAGCCTACACACCTTAAGTCAAAATGAGTC
>NW_018404940.1:909788-932441 GCF_002113885.1 Mizuhopecten yessoensis | reverse complement strand
CTACACACTTTTAGTCAAAATGAGTCCAAAGCCTACACATCACAAGTAAAAATGAGTCCAAAACCTTCATATCTCAAGTCAAAATCAGTCAAAATCAGTCAAAATCCTACACACTTTTAGTCAAAATGAATCCAAAACCTACACACCTTAAGTCAAAATCAGTCCAAATCCTACACATTTTTAGTCAAAATCAGTCCAAAGTCTACACACCTCAAGTCAAAATGAGTCCAAAACCTACATATCTCAAGTCAAAATCAGTCAAGATCCCACACACTTTTAGTCAAAATGAGTCCAAAACCTAAACACCTTAAGTCAAAATGAGTCCAAAGCCTACACATCGCAAGCCAAACTGAGTCCAAAGTCTACACATTCGAAGCCAAAATGAGTCCAAAACCTACACACCTCAGGTCAAAATGAGTCCAAAGTCTATATACACACCTCAAGTCAAAATGAGTCATGAGTCCAAAGTCTACACACCTTAAGTCAAAATGAGTCCAAAGTCTACACACCTCAAGTCAAAATGAGTCCAAAGCCTTCACACCTTTAGTCGAAGTAAGTCCAAAGCATACACATCTCAAGCCAAAAAGAGCCCAAAGCGTTCACACCTGAAGTCCAAATGAGTCATGAATCCAAAGTATACACACCTCAAATCAAAATGAGTCCGAAGCCTACACAACTTAAGTCCAAATGGGTCCAAATCCTTCAAAATGAGTTTAGACACTACTTACAAAAGTCAAAATGAGTCCAGTGTGTATGACCACGGAATTAGATTAGAATATGTCCGTGGTATGGCCATTCTCATTCATACAGTATCGATCACTTTTCGTTACTGCTTCTATTATACTAGTATTCGTGTCTTATTTATCAGGTTTTTATGTTTGTGTTTCTTCACTTACGTTTTTTCATACGTTGGCAAGACATCTTGAACGAAATAAAATATCTGATAATCTGATATAAGTGTATAACTCACAAAGTCTATAAACTGTATTACATGGTGTTTTTTTCAAATTGAGCTTATATATTTTGTTTAGTTAATAATTAGTCAAGATGATTTACCATACGGGCATTTTGTAAGTCATGTCTTGTGTACGTTTTTTTTAGAAAACCGTGTCATTTTATTACCAGCTCGTTTTAAAACGCAGGAGAGAAAGTATTGCTCTTATCCCTATTTCAGGTTTTCTTTTTCTTTTTTAATATTCATTGCATATAACTAGATATATAAATTGAATAATTCCTTTCGTTATCACATGTCAAGAAAAGGAATGTTTGAAGGTAAAATTCAGCCGATTCGTAGTACAAAAACAGTGTTAACGGATAAGAAAAATTAGTCGGGAATATAAGCAACCACTTGTTCATGGACTAGTGCCCCATTTATTAATTGGCTCTCCATCCAATTATCACTGAATATAATCCCAGGTCCAAGCTTTAGCGCAACAATGAATTTACTCATTTTGATGATCGCACATCCTTCATTTATAAACATTTTACAACAAATGCAACATGCTTATTCTGTTTGCCGAGTCATCCAAGGAAAACAGGAACTAAAAACAAAAAAAAAAACAAAAACAAAAAAGATAAAATATTTTTACTATACGAAAAATGAAAAATTGTGAAAGGCGTTTATAATAATAATAGGTAAGAATAAACATTAATAACGTCAAGATCTCCTATTGTACGATCCATCAAAAAGCTAAGCTGTGAATAAGCGTCCCATCCTAATGTTCACTCAAGCTAGAGCCCCAATCTATGGTCGTATTTGTAAGTATTCAATGAGCACCACTTCCTATGTTACATAGATTATAATTATGGAGCATCAATAAACATCTTATCATGTCACGTCCTTGTTTAGGAATGTAGAGTCTACAGAAAACCGGTTAAATAATAGCAAACGACATTGTTCTCTAACAATCGGGTTAATACTATGTTTATAGAGGATATTATATATCATGTTTACAGTATGTCGGTAGTCTAATATGATGATTACATGCAGGCTGATGGACACAAATAAACAATAATATTGTTCTAAGTAAACTATACCAGATGAAACGAAAATAAAGTTCAGATGCCATTTTGGTATTGTCATTTTCTCCTTATTCCTATTTATGATTGAACATAGGGTAACTATTGATTATATTGTCAACATATATAGATAATTAACCAGAACGGAATGTCAATGGTATTAAGATCAAACCACCCTAACCACCAGCCTTTGGATGTTCTCATTCCTGCTAATAATGACCGACAATGTGAATGTTTCTCACAGATGTTTCCATCAACGGATACAATGCAGTCAATGAAACCCTCTCCTAGGGACTCCCCGGACTTTCAGGAACAGCTTACCAGTCGACGAGAAAACATCTTCGTTATGATAGAACTGTTGCATCCTAAGGACTCCTTCGTAAGTATTGTCGACTACCCTCTGTCTAGGAAACCCTTTTATCTGGGAAACCAACAGGTCCAGGAAACCCACAGGTCGAACTTCAAATTCGGTTACATTTTGTCAAGCCCACAGGTCCACACACAGAAAGGGCCTTGTTTATCTTGTTTTAATAAAGAACCAAACAGTAATTTTCTTTTGGTGAATAAACGTTAGTCTTTGATATAAGTAGTTCTTGCAGGCCGCGATACTAGTTTATGTTGTGCATTCCTGTATATCCAGTACATGTAGTAGTTGTAACATTTTCTTAAACTATTGGCGATGTTACACTGATGTTTCTTCTCAACTGTGATCATAACATGTCGGGCATGTAACACTATCTTAAACATGATAATGATCACATACGTTTGGCAATATACGAAAACCCCTCTTCTCAATTTGAAGGATAGTTAGATAGCATTTTAGAATAATTAATTTGTTCTTTCTTACCTTGAATTCAAATTTCTCATGAGTAGGTTGTTTGAAGTACAAAAACAAAATTAAAGTGCTCGAGAAAATTAAACTTTATAGTATGTATAACGAATTCATCAGTACAGGGTGTGTCTTTGGATTGAGCACACTATCACCTATGCTTATGTACCGTTGACAATGCTATGATGACATTGCAGGGTATCAACACGCTGACAGGATGGGGGAGTGATGACATTGACGACATGCTGAACGAATCGCCTCCTACTGCTCTGGTAGGTTCCAGGAATCGCACGTGCTTTACTCGATTAACCCCTAAGCCCTTCTTATAATTCGGATTTGACCAAGGTCACTGCTACTTAAGGGTAACCTGTTATATATTCCAATACATATCTACCGTAGTACAGAACAGTCACTAACAATTTTGTAAGTAGTACAACGGTCCTATGTTAAAAAAATGAACTATCTTCAACTTTGTCACATACCAGATGTGTTATACATTTTGTTCTTTGTTGTAAGTAAGATGTGCAATACGAAATAGGGCGGTTTTCAATAATTGATTATCTGTTTTTCGTTCGTCATGCTACGCATAAGTCACATCTCAAAGATTTGGTGTATGTGTCTTGCTAACTTAAACTGGCGCGTGTATTTTTCAACAGATCATCGGTACACCCTAGTGAAATAGGAAATAATTGAAACAAACATATTCTCACGTTCAGATAAGATTTTCGATGGATTATTTTGAGTACTCGTATTATTTTTTAACCTTGAACTTATAGTTATCACAGTCTCCTTTTTGTAGTCTTCATATTTTAACACTTTCCTGCAGTATTACAACTCTATAACAAACGTGACAACTCTTATCTCTCAGTTACTTTCCTTTCCTCAGTAGTAACATTCCTGCCTTCCTTATATATATTATAGGTTTGAAAGTACAAACGCCGTTCTAAATATTAAACTGTCATGCTGACCAATCACAACTCGGCTAGGCTTGTCTATGACAGCCTTCAGTTTACATTGAACAAGTTAACGTTTGTAATCATGTCAGACCTATTTCAGTGTCTACCTTGATTAAGAGTTATTCAATATGTCTTAGATTATTGAAAATCAACATATTTCCATGATTTAACAAGAAATATTATGCCGGGAGTTAACTGTGGTACTGGAAACGCTTATTCCTATTGATCAACTTGTTCTGAATCAGATTACCTGTCAGAGTTTACAGTGTCATAAATGATTATGACTTCCGTTCTGTTTTGACGTCTCTCTGGTATTCTTGTGTGATGAAGCTTTGGCATATTTTCTTTGGTTTAACTTTAACGGTGACGTTATAGCAAGAGAACTTAACACCAAATAAGGTCAATGGTCCACAAAAAAATGATATTTTGTGTCATCAGTCCTGTACGCATGAAAAAAGTAATCCAAGATGCCATATGCACATGCATAATTAAAACACGATTTTGTTCATATCGATGCCTTATGTACTATACACTATTGAAATTGTTGCTCACATCAGTTTATAACTTCCAGGTGAGCAATGGCGCGGAAGTGGTGATGTTATCGAAAAAAGTATTCCTGAAATACGTTAACGACGACGTTCGGTGTATGCTGAGGGAAAACGTCCGAGCATACCCGAAAGAGACTGTGATGCAGGACAATTTGCAGCGGAAGTTGGACTGGGACGAGTATAAATCCTCTATCATTAGTGACTGGGTCTCCACTCGGACAATACTACGCGAGATACACTCCTCCGTGTGACTTCATTATACTTTAAACTGGGTAACTAGTGGACGGAAGGGTGTGAAGACTCGACAGGAAATATCTCCACTGTGTATCACTCATAATTCAGTTTAAAGATAGAGGTCCTCAAATAAGTTATAGTTAGTTGTCATATTCCTCTTAACTCGAATTAGTTAATTTTCTAATTGCATAAATACTTCAGCTTTACCGAGCGACTTTTACCATTTCACAATTATCTAATGAGAGTAAGTTACACATGATAGCTGACAATCATGAGTTTGAGGATTTATTTTATTTTCATAGCGTTCAAAATTCCCGTTTCTGGACGGGAAAATAATTGCCATAAATCATTACGTCATAGTAGAAAAACAGACAATTTCTTTCAATGAGCAATACATGTACCATAAAGGAATCATGGATACAGATGCAAAAAGGGTTAAGACTATAATGGAAGGAACACTCCTAGGAGTGTTGAAATGGGACTGTTTTCATCTTTGGTACAATCACCTTCAGTTGTTGAAATAGCATTTTACTATTCGCCAAATCATGATTAATTCTAAATTAAAGACATTAGCACTGAGATATGTCCATGTGTCCGTTGCTTCAAACCCGATCTGCGCAATATCCATAGGAACCACAAGCTGGGTTAAATATTGCTCGGGTCAGGTCCGAATGTCATAGATTAAATCAAAAACTAAAGTCAACAATTATTTTATTGTATGTAATTTAACAGTTCAATCACTCATCCCCTCAGGTCACACTTGATCCAGTGCCGTTTTGCATCATTCTGCTACAAAGTAGACAAAGTTAAAACGTTCATTAACAAAATCATATTCATGTACGTGTATTCCATATTATTCAGGTTTAAGTGATCAAATTGATTATATTTTACCGTATTGTTGATACTTGTGTTTCCAGATCTGATAAAAATGTCCTCAGACCTTGTAGTCGGTTAGTTCACAGTGATCTATGACTTATAGAACCACGTATCTTGTAGTGGCAGTCCTCATCAAAACGCTGTCACTATACATCATATAGTAACCGACTCATTAGCATCACACGACAGTCGATTAACTGTCACTATACCTCATATAGTAACCGACTCATTAGCATCACACGACAGTCGATTATCTGTCACTATACATCATATAGTAACCGACTCATTAGCATCACGCGACAGTCGATTAACTGTCACTATACATCATATAGTAACCGACTCACTAGCATCACATGACAGTTGATAAACTGTCACTATACATCATATAGTAACCGACTCAATAGCATCACATGACAGTCGATTTAAACTTATATTTATATGTGATATAAACTTAGTGTAATGATGACCACTGAAAGTTGTCTTGACTTTGTACTGACAAACATAAGATAGCAATTGTGATGACCATGCCAGTAAAACCATACATAACAGACGATGTCCGATGTTTTTAAACGATGTACAGTTTCAAACAACATAACAAAGATAGTGAAATAAAGAAAACTTTTTGCATCTGCTCAATACGTAGTTTTATCAACTAGAAAAGGGTGTATGCTACATTCGGGCGGTGTCCTGAATTAAGAACAGCAACATCAGGAAACACGTATCCTTCCTGTTTATCGTGCTTAAGTTCACGATTACATCAATTCCTCAATTTCTGTTATTTATGTAGTATATTTGATTCTAATTAACTTAAATTTTATTCTAAATTATTAAGTATCAGTTTTCCTATGGTTTACAAAACTACGTATTGACCTCAACTAAAGGATATATTTGTATATATTACCATATTATACCACATCGGCGCGATAGATATGTAATGATAGTGCTGTCTTTAAGTAAATAAGATGATTATTTTGTAAGATAGTCGATCAGTTTGTTTACTGAAAATGACCTGAATAAATTATCAGTGTGACTTAATGTGTGTTGAAATTGTTTGTTAGTTTGAGATGCGATTCTAATGAAGCACTTAAAGAAAATTAGTATGTCGATACAAAAAAAACCAAAAAACAAGTAAACAATTAGGACTCATCAGTTGTTCTTTAATTTGGTCAAAAGAATGGAAATATATGTCTGAATTGTTCTGAAACATGCAGTAAACGTTTAGGCTACAACAAATAAATAACTGTTAGTTTTTCTTTTAAACCGTGCCAAAGAGTATCTGTCGTTTTAGAAGTCAGTTTGTGTTTGTGCGTACGTCAAAATTAATACCATTGTGTACCAATACACATCCAGTGTCTTTCACTACTCCTGTTCGGAACCAAACCATGTTTCAAATAAAACATGACAACAAGAGAATAGTGTCAGCAAAACGGTAATTCGAACTTCTGACAACAGATAGAAAAAAACTTTTCATGGAGTCCTTTGAAAAGGTATAAACATAACCGACCAAGTAACCTATCCGCCATGCAAATCAAATCCAAATAATGTCATGTGCTTAGGACGAGAACCGGTAAAGTGACATCGAAACAACTGTAGCAGAAAATAGAATAGTGTGCTTCCACCGGGGATCGAACCCTCCATTTCCAGGTTCCTAGTCGTACGCTCTACCACGGAGCTAAAGGGACATTCCCTCTAGCTCGAAGCAAGAAGGCGACGTAATCCTATGTATAGTTAAAACCTGCCACACAACAAAGAATTCTAACCAGCAGAATGAGAAAACATCCATCAACCTTAGTACGTGGGTCATTCAATAAAATTCTGTCACTAGTGTCAGCAATCGCAATTGTAGTTTGACCTTTCTATTACAATCCTTCGAAGTACCCCTCTAAGCAGAAACGCACGTTTGCAATCGCGCTATCCATGACGTAAACGCTGCGTGGTAGACTTTCCTTGGTATATTGGCTAGACACCGGAAGATTGCACTACCCAGAGCACTCCTAGAGGCAGCCCGTTTCCAAGAGAACATTTTCTTTAGTAAAGGAAACAGGAAGAAGTCACAGGGACTTATATCTTGTGAATAGGCTGGGGATTCAAAAACGCCTGTACAATATTACTTTTGTTGGATGAGGCATGGTCGTGAATTAGCTGGATGTCATTCAACCCTTTACTTTGACGCTTTTTATGTAGAAACTTTTGACATGCTTCAGTAGTTTGTCTGTTAAAAAAATGGCATTGATTTCCCTTCATTGCACGGTATCTGAACCACAATCTCACTAGAATTGGAAAAACAGCATACAAATCTTTCTTGACGCTTTTTATAAGTCTTGCAATCATGCACTAGCCTTGCTAGCTTTCTAGACACCAGTTGCTTATTATTAATCTGCTTATGGGGTTCAACGAAGTACACCCAGGTCTCGTCCACTGTAAGTAACTAAGATAGCTTTCTTGAGTCGTACTTACCGTACTTTTTTAATATATCCTTTGCACATTTCATACACTTGGCCTTTTGTTCAGATGTCAGCAAATTGGGGATCCATCGGCCACAACGCTTCTTTAATTTCGGGCACTTGGTTAGAATTTGATGTGTACTGCCCTCTGAAATGCCAGCCTTAATAACTACTTTCACAGAAGTGATGTTCTTCTTTGATGCCGCAACAACTGGCCTACCTGGCCGTGTGTCCTCTTTGGTGTCAACTTAATTTACAATGCGACGGCACGGGTACCTTTTATGCTGCACAACTGTATAAGCTCATTGTGCTTTAACATAGGAGCGTATATCAGATTTAGTCTCAACACTCATTTAAGCATTGAAAAGTTGTCACTAGTCACGAGTGCATACGATTCAACTATGAATAACTTGGTCAAATCTTTCCGGATGATGTCGAAATTTTGTCTAAACTATTCTAAAGCCCGTTCGTATGGGAAGTGTGTGGTGACATACTTTATTGAATGGCCCTCGTATAAATGTATATATATATATAAATATATCAAACAAGGAAATATCCCAATGAGAACATGATGGTGACCATTTAACCTGCCCATAGTCTTCATTCACATTCATCTATCGAAATCCTATGTGACTGCCCGTCATTACCATGATAATTTGAGATGCATGGACGAGAAGGAAAGTTCACCATCGGAAAATCGAAATCATCGCGATAATCGTACAGAAGTCCGTCCCTGTTTGTCATTGTGTAGGTAATGATCGAAAGAAGGGGCTGATGAGAGAAAGAGTATGTAGTGCCCTTAATTTCAAGTGCATGAGAGTATATACGATCGGTGTGGTCAGTAAATGTCTTGTTTCTCAAAGACAGCACATCGTCAAAATATCTGAAAATGAAATTGAAGGACATGGCAAGCTTTTCTTACCACTCCTGATAAGCTGTTCAATAAATCCAGACTCATGTTAAAACAAAGAAGAATATCTTGCCACCGAACTCACCAAAGATAGTGTCGACCAGGAACCCATCATCATCAGTATATATTTGATCCTTGTGTTTGTCGTGTTTCAAATACATGCTCAAAAATTAACAATCATATATTGCCGTTCGCCGGAAACTAAAAGGAGAACGATGGCGCTCCTTCAGTTCAATAAGAGGTGTCGTAGTGGAAATAGTGTACGTAGTGTACGTAAAGAGAGGGGAAATTCGAACTTTCTGATAGAAGGAACATTTTCAGGAAAGATGCTCAAGACCAATACAATGTCTTATTAGATCTTCAAACTTTACATTATATCAGTTTCACAACTGGAGTGTACAGCGTCTCTAAATGACTGTAATCCTGATATAATGACATTAGGAACAGTGGAAAGAATTTTTGCTGATGATTTGTTTCAACAACAAACACAGCCTACGACATCATTGACCGGTATTTGGAAAAAAATGTTATACAGATCGTGATAAGATATGCTTTGTAATTGCATATATATTTTCCTTGATTATATAACAAATCTAATTATATTTGTGTGCAGAACGTGATCCAAGTTATTAGATGTTTTGTCTGAAAGCGTGTAATTTGACCATCGCGGTCAAGAAATACTGACTTGTGTTAACTTTTATTTTTCGTTTTGGATTTCAAACTTATCGTTTTTGAATGACGAGACTTCATAGATTTTCCCCCGCTATAAGAGTGCATGCAATTCAAAAAGCATTCGCTTTGTCTGTCGAAAAAGTCTGAAAATTCGACAACAATCCCGGTTTTCAATCTGTATGAAGTTACACGACTTCCAGAACATGACAACATTGCTTATTCCATGCGAGGTCCATTTTCATTTGAATTGTCGTGAATCGATGATCCCCTATCGTGATGTCACTCTGATCATCGAGGATGACGCAAGGTTTTGGGCGTTTTCCAGCCGGTGTTCGTGATGGACTTGTGCCGACACGATCCTCCTCTACCCTACTAGATTTACAGGTGTTACTACTTTGATCACATATATGAGTATATGTGCCGACAATTCTCTCCTTGGTAGTTTAAATGTCTCCACCTGCTTGTGATTGTCCATGTCCCCACCGGAGCAGTAGTATTGGTGTTAACATATAGGGCTGGAAGATAGCACTAGCTGCTGCAGAGGTCACACTGAACAGACTTTCACCACAATTTTTCTGAGGTCCACAACATGGAAATCATATTCCATTTGAGAGCAAGACGTTTTTTCTTTCCATTATTGGTTTGGAGTGGAATGCAGTGCAGTGGACATGAGCCCTTTTGCGAATATTTTCAGCCACAAAGGTTGTTCTTCAGACCGAGCAGAGTACTATTTCTTCTCAGCATCTGGGCAAACCTCGGGTCATTTCTAAACTTTACGAGCTCTCTGCGAAACTTGATGAAACAGAAGAATGTTGCATATTTTGCCTTGTACATTACAGCCTCTGAAGTCCATTTCTCGTGACGATCCCTTCGAAGCTTGCTTGCAATTATATTCACGAATCATCAAAAGCTAGTAAAATCTGGTACTTGAGGTCCTTTAAGGAGCAAATCACTAAAGCAATGTCAGATACATAATTAAAACAAACGGGAATGGTCTTTGTAAATTATCTCAGAAAAAACTGCTAGCTTCTTCTTCATGGGTGTTCCTACCGTTTCCGGGATAACACATTTGCCCTCCAGCCTTTCACACACAAGCTATATTTTATGTTCAGGGTTGCCAGCCATGGACGACCGTATACTGACGATAAAGGTCGATTTCCTGGTGTGGAAATACGCTATACTCGCTAGTTGGCTCTTGGAAGCTAGTCTTCCAAGTCCTAAAATGTTCTTGTATGTCATTAAACTTGCTAAATAAAGGAAGAGCACAACCCATATACAAGGTATATTACAAGGTGCTTTAACAATGTTGGTCTGTGATGATACGGAGCCGCTTCCCAATTGTGAGTGGGTGTCATGACCATCCACTCACTCCCCATATTGACAATATCTACGCACAGTAGTCTGATGACCGGTTTCGAATTCGGGCAATGCTTACTGAGCAGTATGAAGGTAAGTGAGGTGAGGGTATGTGACCTTTGGCATAAAATTACTAGGAACATAGCCAGAGGCATCAGGTTGATTAGGAATGGGTAAATATTATATTGTGTTTTAATGGGACTACTGAGCATACACATCAACGCAGCTGGCCTTAAATAAGAAAACATTCAACAAGAACTTTTTGAAATATATTTATTACAAGATGATTCACATACACCAACGTTTAACAGAAAAGGTAAACAAGTTTTTAAGAACTTGATACAAAACCATGTCCTTTCTGGAACTAAATAATCCAACTGTGCTGGGACAACACAATAAACTATCCCCTCACAAATCTATTTGGTTGTTATACTGTAAACGTAAATATTTTATCGGTAAACTGATTTTTGGCGTCTTAAATATTGTGCTAAATTATGATTGGGCCAATTAAAGTTTCTGTATATTATTTCGATTGCAAATTTTGTGGGTGAGCCAATTCATCAATGTGTTAATCTGTTAAAATTTAAAAATGCTCTAAAATCTGAGGGCACTAAAATATTCATGTTTATAGTTATTGGCAAGTCAATATGTTTTTAAGATTTCATTTCCTTAAAACACTGTACACTTTGGGTATATGTATATAATATATAGAGAGAGTGCGAAGGCAATGTCTAGGACCACAGATCACCTGGCTCGACATATTTCCAAACATCATTAATATGGCTTTATTCAAACTTGTCAAAAAGTACCGGTAAATCAAACATAACAACGTTAACACAGCATAATGATAAAACTGTACTGTAACTGTTAAAACTCAACACATAAAATGGATTACCATCTGTATCAAATCTGCTAGAACTTTTTGCAATAAGGTAAAAGTAACAAAACACAAAATCTAAAACATAAATATCTAAAACATCAACGAGTAAACATGAAAAATATCATAATGTGGTTGGGTTTGGTGGCTTGATAATTAACAGATTGTGAAAGTTTTTCTTTGGACTAGAGTAATTTTCTGACACAAGTACATTTTGTTTGTACAAATAGTTCAGTGACAACTAAATATATACATATCATCAACTCCTGCATACAGTCATTGTTATACCCATACATAAACATATTTACAATGATACATGTATCGTCATGGTGATACACAAAGCAATTAACATTGATTAAAAACATTGCACAATAAAGAGACCTTTCGCCTCAGGAATGAATTTCTTTTGCACCATACATGTTACTTTTCATGACACACTGGCAGACAACTGAAGTCAATATGAGGGGGACATTATTGTAACTACAATATCAAGGGATAAATGGATGTTGTTACTAACTACAGGACACGTATATCCTTACTAACGATCCTCATTGCCTAAATTCAAATACCTTATGTAGAATAACCTTCACCCACTGTTACTTCAGCCCTCATTATATAGATTAAGCTTCCAAAAGTAACATAACCATTTCCTTGATTCAGACTCCTACATTAACATAACCTACAACCCCCCCTGTAACCTTGATCCAATTACCTTGATTCAGACTTCTAACGTAACGTAACAGTCCTCTTCCCTGTAACCTTGACCCAATTACCTTGATTCAGACTTCTTATGTAACATAACATTCATGCCCCTGTAACCTTGCCCCTCATGACGTTGATTCAGACTTCTAATGTAACATAAAAGTCCTCCCCCTGTAACCTTGCCCCTCATGACCTTGATTCAGACTTCTACATGTAATGTAACATAAAAGTCCTCCCCCATGTAACCTTGCCCCTCATGACCTTTATTCAGACTTCTTACGTAACATAACCTTCATGCCCCTGTAACCTTGCCCCTCATGACCTTGATTCAGACTTCTAACGTAACATAACAGTCCTCCTCCCTGTAACCTTGCCCCTCATGACCTTGATTCAGACTTCTAATGTAACATGACATTCATGCCCCTGTATCCTTGCCCCTCATGACCTTGATTCAGACTTATAATGTAACATAAAAGTCCTCCCCCCTGTAACCTTGCCCCTCATGACCTTGATTCAGACTTCTAACGTAACATAAGTCCTCCCCCTATAACCTTGCCCCTCATGACCTTGATTCAGACTTCTGATGTAACATAACCTTCATGCCCCTGTAACCTTGCCCCTCATGACCTTGATTCAGACTTGTAACGTAACGTAACAGTCCTCCTCCCTGTAACCTTGCCTTTCATGACCTTGATTCAGACTTCTAACGTAACAGTCCTCCTCCCTGTACCCTTGTCCTCATGACCTTGATTCAGACTTCTAAAGTAACAGTCCTCCTCCCTGTAACCTTGTCCTCATGACCTTGATTCAGACTTGTAACGTAACGTAACAGTCCTCCTCCCTGTAACCTTGCCCCTTATGACCTTGATTCAGACTTCTAACGTAACAGTCCTCCTCCCTGTAACCTTGTCCTCATGACCTTGATTCAGACTTCTAAAGTAACAGTCCTCCTCCCTGTAACCTTGACTCCCATTACCTTCAACTAAACTTCTAAACCTTTGTGATCTTGACCAACAGCAGTAACACGTTTTTGTTAAACATTGTTACACTAACCCTCCATGAGAATGAGGTCATGACCTCAGTTATGTAACCTTATGGCATATATATGGAACACATACAAATAAATAATAGAAATCAACAAACACTGACTTGTTCAATATCTTTCTTCAACAACTGCTATAATAATTTTGTCTACAGAAATATTGACAACAGAACAAATTTGTCTGGAATTAATGTTGTGAGTGAATGTTTTTGGTAGTTGACAAGGTAAGTGATAAAGGAACTTACAAGCATACTTTTATCATGATATTCAATAAAAAAAAAAAAAACAGTATAGAAGCAACAGCTGATAATATTCTAATGCAGTGCTAAAACTTCAGTATTATGATGTTCCATACATATTTATTCTAACTCGTATGATTAACACAAAATAAAAAGGCCCAGTGGGTCTGTTATTTTACAGAGTTAACAAAATATACTTATTGCTGAAATGCTTGAGAAGATTTCAAGACATTTGACCTCTGTGATCTTGCATATCAGTCCAAACAATTACTTCGATCAAAATTGATAGCTCTTGATTCCAGTAAGCTACAAATCAATATCATGAATATGAGTTTTTTTTGTTGTAGAAGCCATTTTAATTTTCAATTAGATATGTGACACTTGTGAAAGTGGGTCAAGGTAGTTTTTGATATTTAATTTCATTGGATAGCCCATCATCCAAGCAAGCTACATACCAAACAGACAGAAAACCATCACACATGCTTACAGATGCTAACCTTAATAATAAATATTACTGATAGACAGAATCAGACAGGTAATTGCATTGATACAAGTCATGGCAGTAGTGGTAACATCTGAAAAACTACACTGGAAATTGGAAAGTTCAAATACACTTTCCAAGCACATGCTTCGATACCAATGAGAGGAAATGTGAGCTCCTTATCATGATACCAGTAAATGAAATATAGAATAGTCAATGGTTTCCCATGTAATATCAAACATGTTTTTCCCTATGACTTTTATATTCTCATGAGTGCAAAGCAGTAGGTTTAAATAACAATAAATCATCATCTACACTAAACATATGCTAAATGATGTTAAATGAAAAACATTGTTAACATATCTGTGTATTTAATTTTAGACATGGATTTTTTTTTGTCTGATTCATATTCCAGAGTGACAAAATGAAACTGTAGAGGAAAAAATAGTGTACGATTAATTGCACATGAAAATCTAAAAAACATAATTCACTATACTAAATCATTGCAAAAGACAAAATTGCATAGAAACTAGTTATAGGTTTCAGAAACCTATTCATTCTGAGACTGGAAAAGAAGTTTGAATCATTCATAAGTATTAACGATAACTTTATTTGATATCTAATCTGTAGTGAAAGATAACACTTTTACCTAAACTTTTTCCATATTTTATTGCTGAAAATGAAATTAAGTAAATTATAAACCTAAATACTCAGGGAAACTTGGGTACAGACATTTAACTTAAGTCTTACATTGTGCCTGCAGGAAAATGGGGATATATTAGTACTGTACTATAAAGCAAGATAAGGTCACAAGATAAAATAAGATAAGATATTTCAAAGGAAACAAACAACAAAATACACATTTTACGCAGTTTCTTCTTATTTTTAGCATCATTGTACCTGTAAACAATACTTATGAACTTACTTATAATAAACAAATTACAAAAATCCTAAGAATCCCAAGCGGTTTGTTATTCATTTTCAGAGATCAATTTTCAGAACTTGAACATCTTTTTTTTTCAAAAAAATTTTGGTGCGCAAAATATTTGAGAAGTTTTTTTGGGGATTTTCAGCCTCAAAAAGTACCTGCGCAAATTACATAGATGCGCAAATTACTTGGGGTTTTACGGTAGCCTAAAAACTAGGATCAGCTACCAAATACCAAGGCAGCACACTCCTTATTCTAAGTATCCAAAACTCATGTAATCACACACTTGTATTAAGAGTCCTTGTAAATAATTTAATTTTCAGGAAAAATAGCTATTGCAAATACTTGAACTTGTAAAAGTTACATGTAGAAAGGTGACAGATGTTGATCAGAAGTGTGTTAATCAGTATTCCAGTATATCTACATATCTATTCAACAGTAACTCTCTCTAAGATCTGTACTTCCATTCTTACCTCTTATACCACACATCAACACATCAGTTAAACACCACAGACGTGTAAATAATTCAACGTCTCAAACGTTTACCCGACTACGCCTCATACAATTGAATATCTCAAACGTTTACCCGACTACGCCTCATACAATTGTACATCTCAAATGTTTACCCGACTACGCCTCATACAATTGTACATCTCAAACGTTTACCCGACTACGCCTCATACAATTGAACATCTCAAACGTTTACCCGACTACGCCTCATACAATTGAACATCTCAAACGTTTACCCAACTACGCCTCATACAATTCAACATCTCAAATGTTTACCCGACTATGCCTCATACAATTGAACATCTCAAACGTTTACCCGACTACGCCTCATACAATTGAACATCTCAAACGTTTACCCGACTACGCCTCATACAATTGAATATCTCTAACGTTAACCCGACTACGCCTCATACAATTGATCATCTCAAACGTTTACCCGACTACGCCTCATACAATTCAACATCTCAAATGTTTACCCGACTACATCTCATACAATTGAAAATCTCAAACGTTTACCCGACTACGCCTCATACAATTGAACATCTCAAATGTTTGCCCGACTATGCCTCATACAATTGATCATCTCAAACGTTTACCCAACTACATCTCATAAATACAAACACCACAGACGTGTCCACGACCAACAACTAGACTGACGACTGACCATATATCCCATACATGTACACATTAGGCAACAACCACCACAGACATCATATTAGCCTTGAAATACAAGAAAGTAAAGATGATACCCCATACCTATAATCTTAATTGGATGTCAACTGACATTGTTGGAGATTGCACCACCACCACATTACATACATTTCAGTTCATCAGGCCGTACCAGGAAGGTAGCAGAGATTATTCTATGATGAGATTGTGGGAATGAAGATTATAAACAAAATAAATTATCAGTTTGATAGGAACTACCTGTTCTTCTTTTAACATTAGTTGTATCCTATTCTTAAGAAAATAATAATTGGATTATACTTTAATCCATCTGTCTCCTTAGATTAAAATGGTGGTTACAGAAAAAAAAGTTCCGACAAATTTCTTATTTTTTTAAAAGCTGAAGTGTGTTTCTCAGTAGAATAATTTTATGAAGACAGCTTCACCGTCACGATAGTACCTACATCACTGTCACGATTGTACCTACATCTGAAAAAGGTGATAGGCAAAGACAGCCAATACACCTACAACAACAGATATAGCCAAATATTTACTATATTTTTGTATAAAGGACTGCTGAACCTTGACTTCGTGCTGCTTGCGTGGTTTTCGTTTCTTCCCTCCTTTCATCTTCCTCTCGTATTCCTCTATCTCAGCCTGGTTCTTCAGGCGCTCTTCCTCTAACTTGGATTTTTCTTTCTCCTCTTCTCCCTTGAATTAAAAAAACAAACAGATCCAATAAAGACACATTGTATTCACCAATAGCTAAAAGGACAATGCTGTAAAAATGGATATTTTCTTGTCTAATCAGAATTGAGATTTCAACCTCATTTACCTTTTTCTTCCTTTCCTTCTCCTTTTGACATGCTTCAGTACACTCGAGCTTCACCTGGCGGTCCGGCACCATTTTACACATCAGTTCCTGCTTCCTGTTGCGACACTTGCATCTCATTGTGATTTTCTTCTCACACAGACCAATACGTGGGCACGGTCCTGCATGACAGGTGGTGCCACATGCATGGCCACATGGCATCTAGGGGAGATAATTGGTACCATACATAGTTATATCAGCAATTTAGTGATGGAAGCAACCAAAGTGTGTTAAGATGGTCTGATTTCAATCCATTTAAAATAAGAATTAGGTTTTCTTTCTGTTAATTATTCATCTTCATATCGTTAAAAACAAATTTTCTCCATGACTAATGATGTATTTTTTGGTCATAGAATCTTTAAGTGTTATTATTATCATTATCAAAAACTGCTGCATTTAAAGTGAAAAATACAAATTTAGTGCCTTAAATGCAAACATCTTGGTAAAATAAATGTATTTCCTAGAACTTACATTTTTCGGGCACTCCCCCTTACAGGACTTCATGCTGTCCTTTGTGGCCTGGTCTGCATTCAACCACCTATCACAGTTAATGTGTTGTACGGTCAGCTCACAGTGGCATCGTGTGCGGTTCATTTGCTGGCATGGAGGGCAGTCTCCAGAATGACACTTAAGGAGCGAGCAGGCATGGGTACAACCCTGCGGGCGGGGCTTCAGACAGTGAGACTCGCATACCTCACACGTTTCACCTGCCTACAGATGAAATAAAAACACTCAAGCATTTTTGGACAAAGAGACTCAATCACCTGGTACACAACTACTGTAAAAGTGGACATTTTCAACGGTGAAAATGTGTCTGTTGTGACTTTAAACTGATTTTGATGTGGAAATTTTTGCAATGGTTCTGTATGTTCTATAAATCTTTAATCTATATAGATAACTGTGAATGTTTTGCTCTAATTTACTCAAAGGCAAAAATGTTATCATTTCAATATGCCATCTTACCTGTACATTATCTGGTGCCCCCCGTACCAGGTGACAGGAAAGGGAACAGGTATGGTTTCCACAAGACATCTGTCTGCCACAGTTTCTCATACAAGAATCTGGCTTTGCCTTGAAACAGGGAATGTTGCAAGTCTGAAAACAGATTAATGAGGAGATACATACAAATATTGGAACAACATATTAAATCAGTGGTTGCATTTGTGTATCCCTGTTGTAACCATTCAGGTGGAGTAGAAATATTCTGCAATAAACGAATGCAGTTGGACCAAATTTTAGACAGAGCTTTAAAAATGCACAGTTTTGGAGTTTTGTGACAAATAAAGAACAATAGTCAAGAATAATATCCTTCTTTCATGATTCCACTAAATTATATAACATATCCTAAATATCCATGGTGAAGCGACCTTGATTTATTAAGAATAATGCAAACTAACAATAGTCAGCATTTTAGTTTCTGTCAGGCATGTCTGGATCCCTTGACATGCACATGCCAAATATTTCTGAGGTCAGCCTCAGTTCAGATCTGAGTCTGTTGTTTTCTTTCCAAGGTTCAGCTGGTTGAAACTACTGAATCCCATACACGAAAGGAGCCAGTGTGGTCTACTAATGCTACTATGTGGTCATATATAGATGTACATAAACTGAGAACAATTCAATAGTGTATATTGTCAATAGTACATATAGAACCTACCTCATGTCCACCGAGACATGTAACAGGTATCGGTACCAGACACGGAGGACACACCTTGTCCACGATCTCATCCCTCACGGTGGGGCGCCCCTCCCAGGGGCCAGCTCTCTGTACCTATAATATGTCCAAACAGGTGTGGAAAACCAGGTATACCAAACACATCAGCGTTATCTATATTTTTGCATAAACACTTGGATTGAAAATGTATTTTAGGAGTACATTGTATAAGATTGAAAAAGATAAATGCTGCTGCTGGTTTGAACATGTTTTTTTCTTTATTATATAACTAAAATAGTAAAAAGAAATAAAATGTATTTCACCTTGAACATAACATTCATGTACTTACATTGTCTTTGACCTTGACTCTGACGGCTGTGTGACAGCCAACAGGACAAATGTGGCCACACTGATGAACCTTGGCACACATCAAACGGCAGGGCGGACAGTCACCGAAGTGGCAGCGGTGGGGGATCTGCTCAGGGTGGTGGCATTTAGGAGGCAGTCTGCCAAAGAAATACAATGTAACAAATATTAGATTACAGCATTATTCATCAGGTATTTAGTACATGGGATATCTCCTAATAGTATTTCATCTGTAAAGTGTTCCTTCTGATCTGACACTTGTTCATCTGTCATTCTGTATATAGTTCACAATTTTGATTTTTTAAGAGATATATAGTAAACTACGAAATTTTTGCCCTTCAACATTAAAATCCTCACTCTGGAGGACTCAAAAAGCAAAACATTGTGATGCAACAAAAGCTTACCAGTATACAGTTACCTGAATTTTACCTGGAGAATTATAAATAGGTTCTTCAGTTCCTGAAGTACTTTATTTGGTCAGTATTTGTAAATTTGTACAATTGTGGCACTGAATTTGGTCAGTACTATTATATCTGTGGAACGGAATATGATCCAAAAAGATGATAATCCAATGTAGTGTCCGTTAAAGTGTATTTATATATGGGATAATTTCTGTTACCTGCATGCTTGTTTACACCTGAGTTACTGCTATCTGACTATTTGTTTACACCTGTGTTACTATTACCTGCATGCTTGTTTACACCTAGGTGGCCTGGTGAACTTCTCTCTACCACAGGGAACAGTGATCCTGGTGGTCTTACAGAAACAGGTGATCTCTACTGTGAGAGGACAAGGGTAGCAGGCACCTATAACGAGTTAAAGAAACAGGTAACCACAACAGTGATGAGACAGGAGAAGGATAGCACACACCTGTAACTAGAACACTGACAGGTCAGTAAGGGCCCTGTCTTGTGGCAATTATATCCCCCATAATCATCAAGAAGCAATCTGCCCATATAGCTGAGCTTGACGTTTGACATTTGGACTTCAAAAAGAATCGCAAGGAAGCAAAATATACATTTTACATGTACTATGATGTGATGTGTTTCCTTCCACCTCCATATTTGCTGGGCTAACAGAAATGTAATTACCGGTGCAATACTCATTTGTTGCTTTGATTTGTTTTATTTCACCTTATATACCTTCTCCATCAAGAGCCAGGGTCATAGTCAGAGATCCACTATGTCTTTGACCTCTGGACCTATATGACCTTGACCATTAACCCAGTGACCCTGATCTTTGGTCAGTTGACTTATTCTTTAATTCCGAACAACTTTGCTTCTTAATATCATAACAAAATGTTCATCAGTGAAAAATACAAAACTTAACCATGACCCTTTGGACCCAGTAACCTGGAACTAAGGTCAGTTGACTCTGTGTTAAGTTCTGAACAACATTGCTTCATAATGTCATAACAAAATGTTCATCAGGGAAAAGGTACAAAATTTAAACCTTGACCTTTGGTCAATTGACTCCTTGTTTAATTCTGAGCAACATTGCTTCAAATTGTCATTGTGAAATGTTCACCAGTGAAAAGATACAAAATTTAACCTTGACCTTTGACCCAATGACCTTGTCCTTTGGTCAGTTGACTCATTGTTTATTTCTGATCAACTTTGCTTCATAGTATCATAACAAAATGTTCATCAGTGAAAAGATGTAAAATTTGACCTTCACCTTTGAACCTAATTACCTTGACCTTTGACCTTGACTTTTTACCTCAATGTGTATTTTTATGAACTGAACATCTTGACCAAGTTTTATGTACATCGGTCAATAAATACCAAAGTTATCAGCCAGGAACAAAATTTGTGGACAGACAGACAGAGTGATTACTATAGGGCACCCGTATCTCCGATACGGGGCCCTAACGAGCTATAGAAACAGGTAATCACAACAGTGATGAGACAGGATAAGGATAGCACACACCTGTAACGAGCTATAGAATCACACACACCTTACACAACACAGGACTGCACATTTACTAACTTATTTATATATTTTGCTATATTTTTTTTAAAAGAAATAGGTATTGCTGCTATAAAACAACTTTCAAGTTTTCATGTTTTATATTATTTACCTTTGTGACAGCGACTAGAACATTTGTGGTTTTTACAGCCAAGAAGTTTACCACAGGTCTGTTCACAGAAAGGACAGTTCCCATCACAGCACTGAAACATAGGACATTACATTTAGTAAATTCTTTATAGAAGGTCTTCAAGCTGTACACTTTTTTTCACAAATAATAATATAATGAATTAGAACATTCACTTAAATTCTACATTTGTGACACACAGATGCATACCTTTTTCTCTCATTTCCATGTGTGTAAGATAGAGCTGTCCAGGGTTAGAAAGGTGTGTAGGAAATTTCTATCTTACACCCCATTTCACGTGATTGACGTCACAATGGCTCAACAATGACGTGACGTCACAAATTTGGAACTCTCCGATGCCGCAATGCAGAAAAGGCGACGTGATGAAATTAAAAACCTTTTACAATATATTTACCGTACACGTTAGAAAGATGTGATTAGTTTTCCTGTGCAAACTTTTTCAAAATTATGGCCAGTCCAAATGCATTTTCATGGTTTCTGAGCTTATTCTAGTGTTTGCAATGAGAGAAAAATACTCTTTCATGCCCAAGGGTGTAGAATAGGGAAATTCCACCCTCTGGATTTCCAAATTTGGCATAAGCCTCAAGTTTTATCAAACTTGAAAACCCTTGGGTGGAATTTCCCTATCCTAAACCCCTGAGCATGAAAGAGTCTTATAATCTTACTCTGATGTCTACCACAGTTCCTTGTGGAACTACACTGTGTCACAAACATACATACCTTACACTGATGTCTACCCCAGTCCCTTGTAGTACTACACTGTGTCACAAAGATACATACCTTACACTGATGTCTACGACAGTCCCTTGTAGTACTACACTGTGACATACAGATACATACCTTCCTCTTACACTGATGTATACCACAGTCCCTTGTGGAACTACAGGGTGTCACAAAGATACATACCTTACACTGATGTCTATGACAGTCCCTTGTAGCACTACACTGTGACATACAGGACATACAGATACATACCTTCCTCTTACACTGATGTATATCACAGTCCCTTGTGGAACTACATTGTGTCACAAACATACATACCTTACACTGATGTCTACCACATTCCCTTGTGGAACTACATTGTGTCACAAAGATACATACCTTACACTGATGTCTACCACAGTCCCTTGTGGAACTACACTGTGTCACAAACATACATACCTTACACTGATGTCTACCACAGTCCCTTGTGGAACTACACTGAGTCACAAAGATACATACCTTACACTGATGTTTACCACAGTCCCTTGTGGTACTACACTGTGTCATACAGATACATACCTTCCTCTTACACTGATGTATACCACAGTCCCTTGTGGAACTACACTGTGTCACAAAGATACATACCTTACACTGATGT
>NW_018404940.1:899802-907367 GCF_002113885.1 Mizuhopecten yessoensis | reverse complement strand
CATACAGATACATACCTTCCTCTTACACTGATGTCTACCACAGTCCCTTGTGGTGCTACATTGTGACATACAGATACATACCTTCCTCTTACACTGATGTCTACCACAGTCCCTTGTAGTACTACACTGTGACATACAGATACATACCTTACACTGATGTCTACCACAGTCCCTTGTAGTACTACACTGTGACATACAGATACATACCTTCCTCTTACACTGATGTCTACCACAGTCCCTTGTGGTACTACATTTTGTGTCACACAGATACTCCTTGCAGCAAGGGATCTCTTTCTGCTTCTGTCCACATCGACATTTTTTCTTTATCATTTGGCGACACTGCATGAATATAGCATATCACTTTGAGTTAGATCACCAGTGTGATACAGTATCACTGTGTCGAAAATCATGTTGTGAACCAACTATATTAAGTTTGTGTAAATATTAAAAAAGTAATCATATCACATACAACATTTACAGTTTGTATTTAGATAAAACAATATCTGTATGAGGAAACAACGACTATCTTTTTTATGCTTGTTACAGAATGAATAAAATGTCATATTTCGAATATGAAATTCAACATCAAATTCATACTTCAGTATTCATATTTTCAATTAATATTTTATTGTTTGACATTTGAAGACTAGATTTGGTGGGTAAGACTACACTTACTGTTCCACAAGGCCCCACATGACAGCGCTGCGAACATTCATGGATTCCACAGTCCAACAACTTGCCACAGGTGTCACCACAAGTTGGCACATCTTCTGTACACGGCAACATGTATTCTGCAATGTTGAATGATTGTGTTAAATTTATCCCTCAATTTCAATCAATATTGTTTTCAGTATGCAAACAATACATTAACTTGAAGGTAATTCCAGGCTTTAGTTTTCACAGAAGATCAATTATCATTTAATTTATTTAAAAGATCAAATAATGAAAATAAATGAAAAACACCATCATACTATATTAATAGACAAAATATTTTTGAACAGACATGTCAGTATGTCTATCCTCGGTCCTACCTGTCTTTTCACATGGACACGTCCTGGCCCCAGCCCTAGGACATGAACCACAAGTTTCGCTGTGACAACTTCTTTCACAAACATGGCTACCACAACTCAGTCTTTTCCCACAAGCCTGTTGAACAGAATTATCATTATCATTATGATCACCACCATATGACCAATGAATACATATTATTTTACTTCAAATATAATGGAAACACAATTACCTTAGTTTTTTGAATTCAGAAATGTCTTACCTATCACAGTTTCCAAATATAAACCATTTATATAATACGCTCATGTGCATAATCACAGGAAACAACTCAAGCAATTATGTGATGTTTGATCTGAAAGTTAGAACATAAACATCACGTTGTACTAGATCAAAACACCTCAGTACCAAAACACTGCCTATTGTTCCTATATATGAAGGTTCTTCTATTGTATAATACATAATTGCTCTCTCCCAAGAATATCTATATGTTGTTTTCAGGATAAACTTTTGGTCAATGTTGTCATCCAATCACCTGTAATTTTTAATCTATTCCTACCTGTGCACACTGCCACTTGGGTGTAGCACATGGCCGTACTGAAGATGACTTTCCACACTGACATTTCTGCTCACTGGTTTTAGGGCAAGGGGCACAGTCACCTGTGAAATAGAAGAATATGTGAAATAACACGTGTTAGGATAAACTGTAGTGCACGTAGTTATCTTTCTATGCTGTTGATGTAACTTGATTTAAATGTAGCTCTGTGTCTACAATAGTGTAGAGATAACACTTACCGGCATGACATGGTTGTTGACACTTGTGATGGCCACAAGTCAGAGTTTGGCCGCATGGCTGACCACAAGCCCATGTCTTAGCACTACACCTCTTGACAACAGGTACTTGCTGACCACAGTAACATCGAGTCTTGACTGTCTTTGGACACGGTGGACATGGACCTGCAATAACAACATTACAACTATTTCTGTCCTTCAAATGATATTTCACATATTATTACTTAAAATACTACACTTGATAGCTTATATCAAACACAGATAAATCCATACCTACTATCACTATCATTTGCTCTAATAATTTCCAATTTATGGAAGCAGGAGACAGGTATATATACAAGAGATTGTATTTGATGAATGACAAAGAAGCAGACAAGTGTGCCTTTCTGGGATTGCTTTTATCATGGCAACAGAGCAAAAGAAAGGTATCTTCACAATGTGATAAATTCTTGTCTCACCTTAGGTTTGAGATGAGGGAACTTCCCAGTAATAATATTAACAATGCCATGGATGACATCATGACTAAAAAGTGTTGACTGAACATTAATATTGAGTAACAGGAAATAGAGAAGTGTGCTTCACTGGGGATCGAACATGTGGCCCCAGATACCCAGTCCACCATTCTATGGGTCAACCTAAAGGAAATTTCCTGACACGAAGCTAGAAGGCAACTGTGATCTTATGTACAACTAGAACACTGACAGGTCAGTAAGGGCCCCGTCTTGGGCAATATATCCCCCATAATCATCAAGAAGCAATCTGCCCATATAGCTGAGCTTGACGTTTGACATTTGGACTTCAAAAAGAATCGCAAGGAAGCAAAATATACATTTTACATGTACTATGATTTGAGTCTTGTTTCCTTCCACCTCCATATTTGCTGGGCTAACAGAAATGTAAATACCGGTGCGATACTCATTTGTTAGCTTTGATTTGTTTTATTTCACCTTTAATACCTCCTACATCAAGAGCCAGGGTCAAAGTCAGAGATCCACTATGTCTTTGACCTTTGGACCCAAATGACATTGACCATTAACCCAGTGACCCTGATTTTTGGTCAGTTGACTTATTCTTTAATTCTGACTAACTTTGCTTCTTAATATCATAACAAAATGTTCATCAGTGAAAAATACAAAACTTGACCTTGACCCTTTGGACCCTGTTACCTGGACCTAAAATCAGTAGACTCTGTGCTAAGTTCTGAACAACATTGCTTCATAATGTCATAACAAAATGTTCATCAGGAAAAAGGTATAGAATTCAATCTTCACCTTTGACCCAGTGACCTTGACCTTTGGTCAATTGACTCATTGTTTAATTCTGAGCAACATTGCTTCAAAGTGTCATAGCGAAATGTTCCCCAGTGAAAAGATACAAATTTTAACCTTGACCTTTGACCCAATGACCTTGACCTTTGATCAGTTGACTCCTTGTTTAATTCTGATCAACTTTGCTTCATCATGTCATAACAAAATGTTCATCAGTGAAAGTATGCCAAAGTTGACCTTGACCTTTGAATCTAATGACCTTGACCTTTGACCTCGACTTTTTACCTCAGTGGGTCTCTTTGTTTAATTCCGAACAACTTTGCTTCATAATGTCATAGTGAAATGTTCACCAGTGAAAAGCTACAAAATTTGACCTTGACCCCTGACCCCTGACCCAATGACCTTGACCTTTGTTAATTCTGATCAACTTTGCTTCATGTCATAACAAAATGTTCATCAGTGAAAAGATGTAAAATTTGACATTGACCTTTGAACCTAATGACCTTTGACCTTTTACCTCAATGTGTATTTTTGTGAACTGAACACCTTGACCAAGTTTCATGTACATCGGTCAATAAATACCAAAGTTATCAGCCAGGAACAAAATTTGTGGACGGATGGACAGACAGACAGACAGACAGACAGAGTGATTACTATAGGGCACCCATATCTCCGATACGGGGCCCTTATTAAAACCTGCCACAAGTACATGACCGGGCCAAAAGAGTAAGAGAAAAAGAATTCTCTCCTCCTCCCTTGGGGGCGAGATGTGGGGATATCAACTTTTCGAGGAAGTTTCTTGAGTTGCCAAACATGTGACAAGCCACATGGCAACTAAATAATCCGCCTTCTAGGGTCATGATCCCCATCTCACGTCAAAGAGCCAAGAGGGAGATAGGTTCTGTTTGTTTTTACTCGTATAACAGAGTGTGTGTACCAAAGATCATTTTTACCTGGATGACAAAGCAGCAGACAGGTGTGACCACACTCAGGTTTGAGCTGACGTCCACAGGTCTGACCACAGGAGTGAGGAACTAACCAGGGGTCAAACTTGGGGTCCTCTTCTCTCCCACAGAAACACATGTAGCGGGTTGGGCACTCATACGGCTTGTACTCCAAGCGACACTTTGGACTGAAAGAATGTAAGATTATTTTACTCCAACGTGAGGGTACCAAAAATAGAATACTTTTTGAAGACAAGAGGCCCAATGGGCCTGCATTGCTCACCTGGTATTCAATGTTCATCACAAGTACAAATTGCTTGGCATTCAATTGGGTGTACTCAATTGATTAAAACCAACTTCAAATTGGAAACATATACCAGTCAAAGCCTTTTGAAAATTCTTTTAAAGTCCTTTTATGGTTTTAACCAATTTGACTTTGACCTCTGTGACCTAGCTTGAATACCAGTCAAGGTTATTTAATTTACGCAAAATTTTTCAAGCTTAATCATAATAACATAGTACCCAAATAAAATTATTTTAGTTAGGCCTTTCGGTTAATCAGAAGATGCTGTTTAAATGGCTTCTAGGAGCTTTTTTTTTTTTTAATTTTTGTTTAATATTGTTAGACGTCATAAGTCAAATACTAATAATGACTTCACAACTTTCGGTTGATCAGTAGAAGTGGTTTTAACATTCTAATAAATAAGAACCTTGTAGGGCTTCATCTCATGAATCCATCAGCCAAATATCATGCTTCTAGGCCTTTTGGTTAATCAGAAATACAGGTAGTCATTTAAAGCTTTTAACAAAATAGACCCCTGTGACCTTGAATATGGGGTCAAGGGCATTTCTTTTATCAAAATTTGTTGGCCTTCATGCTGTATAAGAACCTACCAGCCAAATATCAGGCTGGTGGACCTTTTGGTTAATCAGAAGTTGTTTCAAGGTTTTAACAAATCTGACCCCTATGACCTTGAATATGGGTCAAGGTCATTTCTTTTTGCAAACCTTGTCAGGCTTCATCCTAGAAACTTATTAGCCAAATATCATGCTTCTGGGCCTTTTGGTTAATCAGAAGAAGTTGTTTAAAGGTTTTAACAAATAAGACCCCTGTGACCTTGTTTATGGGTCAAGGTAATTTCTTTTTGCAAACTTTGTTGGGCTTCATCCCAGCAACCAACCAGCTAAATATCATGACATTTGACCTGTTGGTAATTGAGAAGAAGTTGTTTAAATGGAAAAATTGACGCCGGACGGACAGACGTACGACGGATGCCTCGACACTTTTTTAGCTCACCTGGCCCTTTGGGCCAGGTGAGCTAAAAAAATGTATATATTTCTTATTTAGTTGCTGAAACATTAATTATTTTACTTTAATAAAACAACAGATACCTTTAGGTGTCATTACATGAATTTCTTTGGTATTACCAGCACCTTTGTGCAGTCACAAATGATGCTAATGGAAGATGTAGTAGTTTTTGTGGTAACGTAAGACATCTCGAACTTGGTCAATATCTAACAACCAATTAGAAACGGTGGCAGTCATGCTGGATGACAAATCCAAAAACAAAACATCATTTAAACACCGCTTTCCATTAACAAACACTTACGATTTTTCTTGTTAAATTCTGCCCAATAGTTTTAGAGAAAAGTGGCAGAAACCTCTTTGATGGGAGAAAGTAGAAGAAATAAGAAACTGAGCAAATTTTGTTGTGGGGACTTAAAACAGTATCTATTAATACCACTACCACAGTAAATCGCATGGTAGATGATTGGTATACTGACAACTTACCACTACCATGGTAGGTCCTATGTTGACTAACCACTTACCAATACCAGGGTCGATACTTGGTACATTGATAACTTACCAATACCAGGGTCGATACTTGGTACATTGACAACTTACCAATATCAGGATAGATACTTGGTACATGGACAACTTACCAATACCAAGGTAGATCCTTGGGAATATGATCCTCCTCTGACCGGTACATATGCTGGTACACACCTTCCTTTACCCACTTCTGTATACACTGCATGTGGAACATTGCACAGCAGCCCTTACAGTTCCAAATCTGTAAGTATACAAATTCCAAACTATATTGGTCATAATTCTTCCTACTGATAAATTCAATAAGTTATAGAAGGCAATTCTTAATATGTAGAATCTTATTCTCATTTGAGGCCGTCTCTACCAACATTTTAAACTTGTTAACATAAACAGCAAAGAGGTCAAACTTATTGCAAAGTTATAGAAATAAAAGCACTTAAATATTCACAAGTAAAAATCACATAAGTTTTCAGTGTTAACCCTTTCATGATCACCACTGTAGACCATAATGGACTCATCCATATCAATACACAGTAGAGTCTACTAAAGTTACTTAGGGGTGAAAGGGTTAAGAAATATATTTTATGGCTGTTATATAATATAGCACTCACAGGTTCATTCTTCTTTATTGTCTCTATACAGACGAGGCAGGCCGACACGCCGGACCTGAAGGAGTAGACCAGGTCCTCCTGGGCTTGGTTGATGTCCTTCTCATCCTCACCTAGTCAACAATAACCAGTTGTATAATACTTACTTTAGGCCCATGCTCATTAGTAAGCCCCTGCTACTCCTCCCCAACATATATTTATAACTGGGCTATCACTTTTCATCAGTATATATATAATGCGTCACCAATTTGTATCCTTCTATAGAAGAGCTACACATTTTCAAATATCAATACATGCAGACATTTTTATTTTTATGCACCACAAACAATATCTGTACTGAAGAGTAAAATTTTGAGAGTAACTGTCATTTTATAAGTATAAAAAACAATTAATATTTTTTCTCATAAATGAGAGTATTTGTTTTGTTGCACATTACTTGAACTCCTTATAAATGCTGCAACCTTATAAACACCACAGCCTCTCGACTGTGGCAAAACACTGCTTAAGGAAACATTTAATCTAAAACTTGATAGCTTTTTTTTTTATCAAAGTCCAGTTAATCTGGACATTGACACCAGGGTGTTGCATATGCATAAGCCCCCACCCCAATCCTTAGTTCTTCGAATAAGTGTGCTATTGAAGATATTCAATATAATTTCCTTCTGTATACAATGCCTTAACATACATACCAATAGAGGAAGAATAGGATTTGAAGACAGAAGAGAGGATATTATTGCCGATGTCATCCTCGTCCTCTGAAGAGTCATTGTCGTTGGACTGTGGCTGATCCTGAAGATACTGCTGTATGGCTTGTTGGTGCTGTACACTGGCCTGACGGAACTTCTCACCACCGTCTCCTTTCTCCTCGATACTATCTCCTTTCATAGCACCACTGTCGCCTTTCTTCCCACTTTTGTCTTGTTTCTTTCCTCTGGCATCTCCTTTCTGGTCTGGAGGATAAACAAGAGGCCCATGGGCCTTAACGGTCACCTGAGTCTACAATATTTTTTGTTGTTGTTGAAATATGTACCAATTTGAGTAAAAAATAGTATAATGTTAACTTAACTTTGTCAGGACCATGAGCTGATCATTCCTAGACCAATTTTAAGTGAGATCG